>NC_064631.1:730609958-730910458 GCF_023864275.1 Schistocerca cancellata
ACGATGCATTTTCTTTCTTCGGTAAGCATTTTTTTGTGTTATATTATTTTGGAATATTGGTTTTTGACATTGATTATAACATGATCATGTTTGAAATGTACTAACTCGTTTTTTCCTAACAGCAGGTCAACTGGTGTGTGGTTGCAACATTTCGGTCCCATTGAGTACATTTTTGGAGAGAGGGACATCTGTTGCACCACAGGGCAGGGTGGAGAATGCCATGCACGATACATTTTCTTTCTTTGGTAAGTATATTTTTGTGTTTTATACTTTTGGAATTTTGGTTTTTGACATTGATTATAAAATGACCTTTTTCATGTTTGAAACGTACTAACTCGATTTTTCCTCACAGCAGGTCAACTGGTGTGTGGTTGCAACATTACGGTCCCATTGACTACATTTTTGGACAGAGGGACATCAGTTGCACCACAGGGCAGGATGGAGAGTGCCATGCACGAGACATTTTCTTTCTTCGGTAAGCATTTTTTTATGTTTTATACTTTTGGAATTTTGGGCTTTGACGTTGATTATAAAATGACCTTTTTCACGTTTGAAACGTACGAACTCGATTTTTCCACACAGCAGGTCAACTGGTGTGTCGTTGCAACATTAGGGGCCCATTGAGTACATTTTCGGAGAGAGGGACATCAGTTGCACCACAGGGCAGTGTGGAGAGTGCCATGCACGATACATTTTCTTTCTTTGGTAAGCATTTTTTTGTGTTTTATACTTTTGGAATACTGGTTTTTGACATTGATTATAAAATGATCATGTTTGAAATGTACTAACTCGTTTTTTCCTCACAGTAGGTCAACTGGTGTGTGGTTGCAACATTACGGTCCCATTGAGTACATTTTTGGAGAGAGGGACATCAGTTGCACCACAGGGCAGGGTGGAGAGTGCCATGCACGATACATTTTCTTTCTTCGGTAAGCATTTTTTTGTGTTTTATACTTTTGGAATTTTGGTTTTTAACGTTGATTAAAAAATGACCTTTTTCATGTTTGAAATGTACTAACTCGATTTTTCCACACAGCAGGTCAACTGGTGTGAGGTTGCAACATTACGGTCCCATTGAGTACATTTTCGGAGAGAGGGACATCAGTTGCACCACAGGGCAGTGTGGAGGGTGCGGAGCTCTATACATTTTCTTTCTTCGGTAAGCATTTTCTAGTGTTTTATAATTTTGGAATTTTGGTTTTTGACGTTGATTGTAAAATGACCTTTTTCATGTTTGAAATGTACTAACTCGATTTTTCCTCACTGCAGGTCAACTGGTGTGTTGTTGCAACATTACGGTCCCATTGAGTACATTTTCGGAACGAGGGACAATAGTTGCACCACAGGGCAGTGTGGAGGGTGCCATGCACGACACATTTTCTTTCTTCGGTAAGCATTTCTTTGTGTTTTATACTTTTGGAATTTTGGTTTTTGATGTTGATTATAAAATGACCTTTTTCATGTTTGAAATGTACTAACTCGATTTTTCCACACAGCAGGTCAACTGGTGTGTGGTTGCAACATTACGGTCCCATAGAGTACATTTTCGGAGAGAAGGACATCATTTGCACCACAGGGCAGTGTGGAGGGTGCCATGCACGATACATTTTCTTTCTTTGGTAAGCATTTTTTTGTGTTTTATACTTTTGGAATACTGGTTTTTGACATTGATTATAAAATGATCATGTTTCAAATGTACTAACTCGTTTTTTCCTCACAGTAGGTCAACTGGTGTGTGGTTGCAACATTACGGTCCCATTGAGTACATTTTTGGAGAGAGGGACATCAGTTGCACCACAGGGCAGGGTGGAGAGTGCCATGCACGATACATTTTCTTTCTTCGGTAAGCATTTTTTTGTGTTTTATACTTTTGGAATTTTGGTTTTTAACGTTGATTAAAAAATGACCTTTTTCATGTTTGAAATGTACTAACTCGATTTTTCCACACAGCAGGTCAACTGGTGTGTGGTTGCAACATTAGGGGCCCATTGAGTACATTTTCGGAGAGAGGGACATCACTTGCACCACAGGGCAGTGTGGAGGGTGCCATGCACGATACATTTTCTTTCTTCGGAAAGCATTCTTTTGTGTTTTACACTTTTGGAATTTTGGTTTTTGATGTTGATTGTAAAATGACCTTTTTCATGTTTGAAATGTACTAACACGATTTTTCCTCACAGCAGGTCAACTGGTGTGTGGTTGCAACATTACGGTCCCATTGAGTACATTTTCGGAGAGAGGGACATCAGTTGCACCACAGGGCAGGGTGGAGGGTGCCATGCACGATACATTTTCTTTCTTCGGTAAGCATTTTTCTGTGTTTTATACTTTTGGAATACTGGTTTTTGACATTGATTATAAAATGATCATGTTTCAAATGTACTAAATCGTTTTTTCCTCACAGTAGGTCAACTGGTGTGTGGTTGCAACATTACGGTCCCATTGAGTACATTTTTGGAGAGAGGGACATCAGTTGCACCACAGGGCAGGGTGGAGAGTGCCATGCACGATACATTTTCTTTCTTCGGTAAGCATTTTTTTGTGTTTTATACTTCTGGAATTTTGGTCTTTAACGTTGATTAAAAAATGACCTTTTTCATGTTTGAAATGTACTAACTCGATTTTTCCACACAGCAGGTCAACTGGTGTGTGGTTGCAACATTACGGTCGCATTGAGTACATTTTCGGAGAGAGGGACATCAGTTGCACCACAGGGCAGTGTGGAGGGTGCGGAGCTCTATACATTTTCTTTCTTCGGTAAGCATTTTCTAGTGTTTTATACTTTTGGAATTTTCGTTTTCGACGTTGATTGTAAAATGACCTTTTTCATGTTTGAAATGTACTATCGCGATTTTTCCTCACAGCAGGTCAACTGGTGTGTGGTTGCAATGTTACGGTCCCATTGAGTACATTTTCGGAGAGAGGGACATCAGTTGCACCACAGGGCAGGGTAGAGGGTGCCATGCACGATGCATTTTCTTTCTTCGGTAAGCATTTTTTTGTGTGATATTATTTTGGAATATTGGCTTTTGACATTGATTATAAAATGATCATTTTTCAAATGTACTAACTCGTTTTTTCCTCACAGCAGGTGAACTGGTGTGTGGTTGCAACATTACGGTCCCATTGAGTACATTTTCGGAGAGAGGGACATCAGTTGCACCACAGGGCAGTGTGGAGAGTGCCATGCACGATACTTTTTCTTTCTTCGGTAAGCATTTTTTTGTGTTTTATACTTTTGGAATTTTGGTTTTTTATGTTGATTATGAAATGACATTTTTCATGTTTGAAATGTACTAACTCGATTTTTCCACACAGCAGGTCAACTGGTGTGTGGTTGCAACATTACGGTCGCATTGAGTACATTTACGGAGAGAGGGACATCAGTTGCACCACAGGGCAGGGTGGAGGGTGCCATGCACAATGCATTTTCTTTCTCCGGTAAGCATTTATTGGTGTTTTATACTTTTGGAATATTGGTTTTTGACATTGATTATAAAATGATGATGTTTGAAATGTACTATCTCGTTTTTTCCTCACAGCAGGTCAACTGGTGTGTGGTTGCAACATTACGGTCCCATTGACTACATTTTTGGACAGAGGGACATCAGTTGCACCACAGGGCAGGATGGAGAGTGCCATGCACGATACATTTTCCTTCTTCGGTAAGCATTTTTTTATGTTTTATACTTTTGGAATTTTGGGCTTTGACGTTGATTATAAAATGACCTTTTTCACGTTTGAAACGTACGAACTCGATTTTTCCACACAGCAGGTCAACTGGTGTGTGGTTGTAACATCAGGGTCCCATTGAGTACATTTTCGGAGGGAGGGACATCAGTTGCACCACAGGGCAGTGTGGAGAGTGCCATGCACAATACATTTTCTTTCTTCGGTAAGCATTTTTCTGTGTTTTATACTTTTGGAATACTGGTTTTTGACATTGATTATAAAATGATCATGTTTCAAATGTACTAACTCGTTTTTTCCTCACAGTAGGTCAACTGGTGTGTGGTTGCAACATTACGGTCCCATTGAGTACATTTTTGGAGAGAGGGACATCAGTTGCACCACAGGGCAGGGTGGAGAGTGCCATGCACGATACATTTTCTTTCTTCGGTAAGCATTTTTTTGTGTTTTATACTTCTGGAATTTTGGTTTTTAACGTTGATTAAAAAATGACCTTATTCTTGTTTGAAATGTACTAACTCGATTTTTCCACACAGCAGGTCAACTGGTGTGTGGTTGCAACATTACGGTCGCATTGAGTACATTTTCGGAGAGAGGGACATCAGTTGCACCACAGGGCAGTGTGGAGGGTGCGGAGCTCAATACATTTTCTTTCTTCGGGAAGCATTTTCTAGTGTTTTATAATTTTGGAATTTAGGTTTTTGACGTTGATTGTAAAATGACCTTTTTCATGTTTGAAATGTACTAACTCGATTTCTCCTCACTGCAGGTCAACTGGTGTGTGGTTGCAACATTACGGTCCCATTGAGTACATTTTCGGAACGAGGGACAATAGTTGCACCGCAGGGCAGTGTGGAGTGTGCCATGCACGATACATTTTCTTTCTTCGGTAAGCATTTCTTTGTGTTTTATACTTTTGGAATTTTTGTTTTTGATGTTGATTATAAAATGACCTTTTTCATGTTTGAAATGTACTAACTCGATTTTTCCTCACAGCAGGTCAACTGGTGTGTGGTTGCAACATTACGGTCCCATTGAGTACATTTTCGGAGAGAAGGACATCAGTTGCACCACAGGGCAGGGTGGAGGGTGCCATGCACGATACATTTTCTTTCTTCGGTAAGCATTTTTTTGTGTTTTATACTTTTGGAATTTTGGTTTTTGATGTCGATTAAAAAACGACCTTTTTCCTGTTTGAAATGTACTAACTCCATTTCTCCTCACAGCAGTTCAACTGGTGTGTGGTTGCAACATTACAGCCCCACTGAGTACATTTTCGGTGAGAGGGACAGCAGTTGCACCACAGGGCAGTGTGGAGGGTGCGGAGCTCTATACTATTTCTTTCTTCGGTAAGCATTTTCTAGTGTTTTATACTTTTGGAATTTTGGTTTTTGACGTTGATTGTAAAATGACCTTTTTCATGTTTGAAATGTACTAACTTGATTTTTCCTCACAGCAGGTCACCTGGAGTGTGGTTGCAATGTTACGGTCCCATTGAGTACATATTCGGAGAGAGTAACATCAGTTGCACCACAGGGCAGGGCGGAGGGTGCAGTGCACGATACATTTTCTTTCTTTGGTAAGCATATTTTTGTGTTTTATACTTTTGGAATTTTGGTTTTTGACATTGATTATAAAATGACCTTTTTCATGTTTGAAATGTACTAACTCGATTTTTCCTCACAGCAGGTCAACTGGTGTGTGGTTGCAACATTACGGTCCCATTGAATACATTTTCGGAGAGGGGGACATCAGTTGCACCACAGGGCAGGGCGGAGGGTGCAGTGCACGATACATTTTCTTTCTTCGGTAAGCATTTTTTGTGTTTAATACATTTGGAATTCTGGTTTTTGATGTTGATTATAAAATGACCTTTTTCATGTTTGAAATGTACTAACTCGATTTTTCCTCACAGCAGGTCAACTGTTGTGTGGTTGCAACATTACGGTCCCATTGAGTACATTTTTGGAGAGAGGGACATCAGTTACACCACAGGGCAGGGTGGAGGGTGCCATGCACGAACCATTTTCTTTCTTCGGTAAGCATTTTTTTGTGTTTTATACTTTTGGAATTTTGGTTTTTGATGTTGATTACAAAATGACCTTTTTCATGTTTGAAATGTACTAACTCGATTTTTCCTCACAGCAGGTCATCTGGTGTGTGGTTGCAACATTACGGTCACATTGAGTACATTTTCGGAGAGAGGGACATCATTTGCACCACAGGGCAGGGTGGAGGGTGCCATTCACGATACATTTTCTTTCTTTGGTAAGCATTTTTTTGTGTTTAATACTTTTGGAATTTTGGTCTTTGACGTTGATTATAAAATGACCTTTCTCATGTTTGAAATGTACTAACTCGATTTTTCCTCACAGCAGGTCAACTGTTGTGTGGTTGCAATATTACGGTCCCATTGAGTACATTTTTGGAGAGAGGGACATCAGTTGCACAACAGGGCAGGGTGGAGGGTGCGGTGCACGATACATTTTCTTTCTTCGGTAAGCATTTTTTTGTGTTTAATTCTTTTGGAATTTTGGTCTTTGACGTTGATTATAAAATGACCTTTTTCATGTTTGAAATGTACTAACTCGATTTTTCCTCACAGCAGGTCAACTGTTGTGTGGTTGCAACATTACGGTCCCATTGAGTACATTTTCGGAGAGAGGGACATCAGTTGCACCACAGGGCAGGGTGGGGGGGGCGGTGCACGTTACATTTTCTTTCTTCGGTAAGCATTTTTTTGTGTTTAATTCTTTTGGAATTTTGGTCTTTGACGTTGATTATAAAATGACCTTATTCATGTTTGAAATGAACTAACACGATTTTTCCTCACAGCAGGTCAACTGTTGTGTGGTTGCAACATTACGGTCCCATTGAGTACATTTTTGGAGAGAGGGACATCAGTTGCACCACAGGGCAGGGTGGAGAGTGCCATGCACGATACATTTTCTTTCTTCGGTAAGCATTTTTTTGTGTTTTATACTTTTGGAATTTTGGTCTTTAACGTTGATTAAAAAATGAACTTTTTCATGTTTGAAATGTACTCACTCGATTTTTCCACACAGCAGGTCAACTGGTGTGTGGTTGCAACATTACGGACCCATTGAGTACATTTTCGGAGAGAGGGACATCAGTTGCACCACAGGGCAGTGTGGAGAGTGCCATGCACGATATATTTTCTTTCTTCGGTAAGCATTTTTTTGTGTTTCATACTTTTGGAATTTTGGTTTTTGATGTTGATTATGAAATGACCTTTTTCATGTTTGAAAGGTGCTATCTCGATTTTTCCTCACAGCAGGTTAACTGGTGTGTGGTTGTAACATTACGGTTGCATTTAGTACATTTTCGGAGAGAGGGACATCAGTTGCACCACAGGGCAGGGTGGAGGGTGCCATGCACGATACATTTTCTTCCTTCGGTAAGCATTTTTTTGTGTTTTATACTTTTGGAATTTTGGTTTTTGATGTTGATTATAAAATGACCTTTTTCATGTTTGTAATGTACTAACTCGATTTTTCCTCACAGCAGGTCAACTGGTGTGTGGTTGCAACATTACGGTCCCATTGAGTACATTTTTGGAGAGAGGGACATCAGTTGCACCACAGGGCAGGGTGGAGGGTGCCATGCACGATACATTTTCTTTCTTCGGTAAGCATTTTTAGTGTTTTATACGTTTGGAATTTTGGTTTTTCACGTTGATTGTAAAATGACCTTTTTCATGTTTGAAATGTACTAACTCGAATTTTCCTCACAACAGGTCAACTGGTGTGTGGTTGCAACATTACGGTCGCAATGAGTACATTTACGGAGAGAGGGACATGAGTTGCACCACAGGGCAGGGTGGAGGGTGCCATGCACAATGCATTTTCTTTCTCCGGTAAGCATTTTTTTGTGTTTTATACTTTTGGAATATTGGTTTTTGACATTGAGTATAAAATGATGATGTTTGAAATGTACTAACTCGTTTTTTCCTCACAGCAGGTCAACTGGTGTGTGGTTGCAAAATTACGGTCCCATTGAGTACATTTTTGGACAGAGGGACATCAGTTGCACCACAGGGCAGGATGGAGAGTGCCATGCATGATACATTTTCTTTCTTCGGTAAGCATTTTTTTATGTTTTATACTTTTGGAATTTTGGGCTTTGATGTTGATTATAAAATGACCTTTTTCACGTTTGAAACGTACGAACTCGATTTTTCCACACAGCAGGTCAACTGGTGTGTGGTTGCAACATTAGGGTCCCATTGAGTACATTTTCGGAGAGAGGGACATCAGTTGCACCACAGGGCAGTGTGGAGAGTGCCATGCACGATACATTTTCTTTCTTCGGTAAGCATTTTTTTTTGTTTTATACTTTTGGAATACTGGTTTTTAACATTGATTATAAAATGATCATTTTTCAAATGTACTAACTCGTTTTTTCCTCACAGTAGGTCAACTGGTGTGTGGTTGCAACATTACGATCCCATTGAGTACATTTTTGGAGAGAGGGACATCAGTTGCACCACAGGGCAGGGTGGGGGGTGCCATGCACGATACATTTTCTTTCTTCGGTAAGCATTTTTTTGTGTTTTATACTTTTGGAATTTTGGTTTTGATGTTGATTATAAAATGACCATTTTCATGTTTGAAATGTACTATCTCGATTGTTCCACACAGCAGGTCAACTGGTGTGTGGTTGCAAAATTACGGTCCCATTGAGTACATTTTCAGAGAGAGGGACATCAGTTGCACCACAGGGCAGGGTGGAGGGTGCCATGCACGATACATTTTCTTTCTTCGGAAAGCATTTTTTTGTGTTTTACACTTTTGGAATTTTGGTTTTTGATGTTGATTGTAAAATGACCTTTTTCATGTTTGAAATGTACTAACTCGATTTTTCCTCACAGCAGGTCAACTGTTGTGTGGTTGCAACATTACGGTCCCATTGAGTACATTTTTGGAGAGAGGGACATCAGTTGCACCACAGGGCAGGCTGGAGGGTACCATGCACGATACAATTTCTTTCTTTGGTAAGCATATTTTTGTGTTTTATACTTTTGGAATTTTGGTTTTTGACATTGATTATAAAATGACCTTTTTCATGTTTGAAATGTACTAACTCGATTTTTCCTCACAGCAGGTCAACTGGTGTGTGGTTGCAACATTACGGTCCCATTGAGTACATTTTCGGAGAGGGGGACATCAGTTGCACCACAGGGCAGGGCGGAGGGTGCAGTGCACGATACATTTTCTTTCTTCGGTAAGCATTTTTTGTGTTTAATACGTTTGGAATTCTGGTTTTTGATGTTGATTATAAAATGACCTTTTTCATGTTTGAAATGTACTAACTCGATTTTTCCTCACTGCAGGTCAACTGGTGTGTGGTTGCAACATTACGGTCCCATTGAGCACATTTTTGGAGAGAGGGACATCAATTGCACCACAGGGCAGGGTGGAGGGTGCCATGCACGATACATTTTCTTTCTTCGGTAAGCATTTTTTTGTGTTTTATACTTTTGGAATTTTCGTTTTTGATATTGATTACAAAATGACCTTTTTCATGTTTGAAATGTACTAACTCGAATTTTCCTCACAGCAGGTCATCTGGTGTGTGGTTGCAACATTACGGTCTCATTGAGTACATTTTCGGAGAGAGGGACATCAGTTGCACCACAGGGCAGGGTGGAGGGTGCCATTCACGATACTTTTTCTTTCTTTGGTAAGCATTTTTTTATGGTTTATACTTTTGGAATTTTGGTTTTTGACGTTGATTATAAAATGACCTTTTTCATGTTTGAAATGTACTAATTCAATTTTTCCTCCCAGCAGGTCAACTGGTGTGTGGTTGCAACATTACGGTCCCATTGAGTACATATTCGGAGAGAGTAACATCAGTTGCACCACAGGGCAGGGCCGAGGGTGCAGTGCACGATACATTTTCTTTCTTTGGTAAGCATATTTTTGTGTTTTATACTTTTGGAATTTTGGTTTTTGACATTGATTATAAAATGACCTTTTTCATGTTTGAAATGTACTAACTCGATTTTTCCTCACAGCAGGTCAACTGGTGTGTGGTTGCTACATTACGGTCCCATTGAATACATTTTCGGAGAGGGGGACATCAGTTGCACCACAGGGCAGGGCGGAGGGTGCAGTGCACGATACATTTTCTTTCTTCGGTAAGCATTTTTTGTGTTTAATACATTTGGAATTCTGGTTTTTGATGTTGATTATAAAATGACCTTTTTCATGTTTGAAATGTACTAACTCGATTTTTCCTCACAGCTGGTCAACTGGTGTGTGGTTGCAACATTACGGTCCCATTGAGTACATTTTTGGAGAGAGGGACATCAGTTACACCACAGGGCAGGGAGGATGGTGCCATGCACGATACATTTTGTTTTTCGGTAAGCATTTTTTTTGTGTTTTATACTTTTGGAATTTTGGTTTTTGATGTTGATTACAAAATGACCTTTTTCATGTTTGAAATGTACCAACTCGATTTTTCCTCACAGCAGGTCATCTGGTGTGTGGTTGCAACATTACGGTCCCATTGAGTACATTTTTGGAGAGAGGGACATCAGTTGCACCACAGGGCAGGTTGGAGGGTGCCATTCACGATACATTTTCTTTCTTTGGTAAGCATTTTTTTGTGTTTTATACTTTTGGAATTTTGGTTTTTGACGTTGATTATAAAATGACCTTTTTCATGTTTGAAATGTACTAACTCAATTTTTCCTCACAGCAGGTCAACTGGTGTGTGGTTGCAATATTACGGTCCCATTGAGTACATTTTTGGAGAGAGGGACATCAGTTGCACAACAGGGCAGGGTGGGGGGTGCGGTGCACGATACATTTTCTTTCTTCGGTAAGCATTTTTTTGTGTTTAATTCTTTTGGAATTTTGGTCTTTGACGTTGATTATAAAATGACCTTTTTCATGTTTGAAATGTACTAACTCGATTTTTCCTCACAGCAGGTCAACTGTTGTGTGGTTGCAACATTACGGTCCCATTGAGTACATTTTCGGAGAGAGGGACATCAGTTGCACCACAGGGCAGGGTGGAGGGTGCGGTGCACGATACATTTTCTTTCTTCGGTAAGCATTTTTTTGTGTTTAATTCTATTGGAATTTTCGTTTATGACGTTGATTGTAAAATGACCTTTTTCATGTTTGAAATGTACTCACTCGATTTTTCGTCTCAGCAGGTCAACTGTTGTGTGGTTGCAACATTACGGTCCCATTGAGTACATTTTCGGAGAGAGGGACATCAGTTGCACCACAGGGCAGGGTGGAGGGTGCGGTGCACGATACATTTTCTTTCTTCGGTAAGCATTTTTTTGTGTTTAAGTCTTTTGGAATTTTGGTCTTTGACGTTGATTATAAAATGACCTTTTTCATGTTTGAAATGTACTAACTCGATTTTTCCTCACAGCAGGTCAAATGTTGTGTGGTTGCAACATTACGGTCCCATTAAGTACATTTTCGGAGAGGGGGACATCAGTTGCACCACGGGGCAGTGTGGAGAGTGCCATGCATGATACATTTTCTTTCTTCGGTAAGCATTTTTTTGTGTTTCGTACTTTTGGAATTTTGGTTTTTGATGTTGATTATGAAATGGCCTTTTTCATGTTTGAAAGGTACTCTCTCGATTTCTCCTCACAGCAGGTTAACTGGTGTGTGGTTGCAACATTTCGGTCCCATTGAGTACATTTTCGGGAAGAGGGACATCAGTTGCACCACAGGGCAGTGTGGAGGGTGCCATACACGATGCATTTTCTTTCTTCGGTAAGCATTTTTTTGTGTTTTATACTTTTGGAATATTGGTTTTTGACATTGATTATAAAATGATAATGTTTGAAATGTACTAACTCGTTTTTTCCTCACAGTAGGTCAACTGGTGTGTGGTTGCAACATTACGGTCCCATTGAGTACATTTTTGGAGAGAGGGACATCAGTTGCACAACAGGGCAGGGTGGAGAGTGCCATGCACGATACATTTTCTTTCTTCGGTAAGCATTATTTTGTGTTTTAAACTTTTGGAATTTTGGTCTTTAATGTTGATTATAAAATGACCTTTTTCATGTTTGAAATATACTAACTCGATTTTTCCACACAGCAGGTCAACTGGTGTGTGGTTGCAACATTACGGTCCCATTGAGTACATTTTCGGGAAGAGGGACATCAGTTGCACCACAGGGCATTGTGGAGGGTGCCATGCACGATGCATTTTCTTTCTTCGGTAAGCATTTTCTAGTGTTTTATACTTTTGAAATTTTGGTTTTTGAAATTGATTGTAAAAAGACCTTTTTCATGTTTGAAATGTACTAACTCGATTTTTCCTCACAGCAGGTCAACTGGTGTGTGGTTGCAACATTACGATCCCATTGAGTACATTTTCGGAGAGAGGGACATCAGTTGCACCACAGGGCAGTGTGGACGCTGCGGAGCTCTATACATTTTCTTTCTTCGGTAAGCACTTTCTAGTGTTTTATACTTTTGGAATTTTCGTTTTTGACGTTGATTGTAAAATGACCTTTTTCATGTTTGAAATGTACTAACTCGATTTTTCCTCACAGCAGGTCAACTGGTGTGTGGTTGCAATGTTACGGTCCCATTGAGTACATTTTCGGAGAGAGGGACATCAGTTGCACCACAGGGCAGGGTGGAGGGTGCCATGCACGATGCATTTTCTTTCTTCGGTAAGCATTTTTTTGTGTTATATTATTTTGGAATATTGGTTTTTGACATTGATTATAAATTGATCATGTTTGAAATGTACTAACTCGTTTTTTCCTCACAGCAGGTCAACTGGTGTGTGGTTGCAACATTACGGTCCCATTGAGTACATTTTTGGAGAGAGGGACATCAGTTGCACCACAGGGACGGGTGGTTAGTGCCATGCACGATACATTTTCTTTCTTCGGTAAGCATTTTTTTGTGTTTAAGTCTTTTGGAATTTTGGACTTTGACGTTGATTATAAAATGACCTTTTTCATGTTTAAAATGTACTAACTCGATTTTTCCTCACAGCAGGTCAAATGTTGTGTGGTTGCAACATTACGGTCCCATTAAGTACATTTTCGGAGAGAGGGACATCAGTTGCACCACGGGGCAGTGTGGAAAGTGCCATGCATGATACATTTTCTTTCTTCGGTAAGCATTTTTTTGTGTTTCGTACTTTTGGTATTTTGGTTTTTGATGTTGATTATGAAATGGCCTTTTTCATGTTTGAAAGGTACTATCTCGATTTTTCCTCACAGCAGGTTAACTGGTGTGTGGTTGCAACATTTCGGTCCCATTGAGTACATTTTCGGAGAGAGGGACATCAGTTGCACTACAGGGCAGGGTGGAGGGTGCCATACACGATGCATTTTCTTTCTTCGGTAAGCATTTTTTTGTGTTTTATACTTTTGGAATATTGGTTTTTGACATTGATTATAAAATGATAATGTTTGAAATGTACTAACTCGTTTTTTATTCACAGTAGGTCAACTGGTGTGTGGTTGCAGCATTACGGTCCCATTGAGTACATTTTCGGGAAGAGGGACATCAGTTGCACCACAGGGCAGTGTGGAGGGTGCGGAGCTCTATACATTTTCTTTATTCGGTAAGCATTTTCTAGTGTTTTATACTTTTGAAATTTTGGTTTTTGACGTTGATTGTAAAATGACCTTTTTCATGTTTGAAATGTACTAACTCGATTTTTCCTCACAGCAGGTCAACTGGTGTGTGGTTGCAACATTACGATCCCATTGAGTACATTTTCGGAGAGAGGGACATCAGTTGCACCACAGGGCAGTGTGGACGGTGCGGAGCTCTATACATTTTCTTTCTTCGGTAAGCACTGTCTAGTGTTTTATACTTTTGGAATTTTCGTTTTTGACGTTGATTGTAAAATGACCTTTTTCATGTTTGAAATGTACTAACTCGATTTTTCCTCACAGCAGGTCAACTGGTGTGTGGTTGCAATGTTACGGTCCCATTGAGTACATTTTCGGAGAGAGGGACATCAGTTGCAGCACAGGGCAGGGCGGAGGGTGCAGTGAACTATACATTTTCTTTCTTCGGTATGCATTTTTTGTGTTTAATACATTTGGAATTTTGGTTTTTGATGTTGATTATAAAATGACCTTTTTCATGTTTGAAATGTACTAACTCGATATTTCCTCACAGCAGGTCAACTGGTGTGTGGTTGCAATATTACGGTCCCATTGAGTACATTTTTGGAGAGAGAGACATCAGTTGCACCACAGGGCACGGTGGAGGGTGCCATGCACGATACATTTTCTTTCTTCGGTAAGCATTTTTTTGTGTTTTATACTTTTGGAATTTTGGTTTTTGATGTTGATTACAAAATGACCTTTTTCATGTTTGAAATGTACTAACTCGATTTTTCCTCACAGCAGGTCATCTGGTGTGTGGTTGCAACATTACGGTCCCATTGAGTACATTTTCGGAGAGAGGGACATCAGTTGCACCACAGGGCAGGGTGGAGGGTGCCATTTACAATACATTTTCTTTCTTCGGTAAGCATTTTTTTGTGTCTTATACTTTTGGAATTTGGTTTTTGACGTTGATTATAAAATGACCTTTTTCATGTTTGAAATGTACTAACTCGATTTTTCCTCACAGCAGGTCATCTGGTGTGTGGTTGCAACATTACGGTCCCATTGAGTACATTTTCGGAGAGAGGGACATCAGTTGCACCACAGGGCAGCGCGGATGGTGCAGTGCACGATACATTTTCTTTCTTTGGTAAGCATTTTTTTGTGTTTAATACTTTTGGAATTTTGGTCTTTGACGTTGATTATAAAATTACCTTTTTCATGTTTGAAATGTACTAACTCGATTTTTCCTCACAACAGGTCAACTGTTGTGTGGTTGCAATATTACGGTCCCATTGAGTACATTTTCGGAGAGAGGGACATCAGTTGCACCACAGGGCAGGGTGGAGGGTGCGGTGCACGATACATTTTCTTTCTTCGGTAAGCATTTTTTTGTGTTTAATTCTTTTGGAATTTTGGTCTTTGACGTTGATTATAAAATTACCTTTTTCATGTTTGAAATGTACTAACTCGATTTTTCCTCACAGCAGGTCAACTGGTGTGTGGTTGCAACATTACGATCCCATTGAGTACATTTTCGGAGAGAGGGACATCAGTTGCACCACAGGGCAGTGTGGACGGTGCGGAGCTCTATACATTTTCTTTCTTCGGTAAGCACTTTCTAGTGTTTTATACTTTTGGAATTTTCGTTTTTGACGTTGATTGTAAAATGACCTTTTTCATGTTTGAAATGTACTAACTCGATTTTTCCTCACAGCAGGTCAACTGGTGTGTGGTTGCAATGTTACGGTCCCATTGAGTACATTTTTGGAGAGAGAGACATCAGTTGCACCACAGGGCAGGGTGGAGGGTGCCATTTACGATACATTTTCTTTCTTCGGTAAGCATTTTTTTGTGTCTTATACTTTTGGAATTTGGTTTTTGACGTTGACTAAAAAATGACGTTTTTCATGTTTGAAATGTACTAACTCGATTTTTCCTCACAGCAGGTCAACTGGTGTGTGGTTGCAACATTACGGTCACATTGAGTACATATTCGGAGAGAGGGACATCAGTTGCACCACAGGGCAGGGTGGAGGGTGCCATGCACGATACATTTTCTTTCTTCGGTAAGCATTTTTTTGTGTTTTATACTTTTGGAATTTTGGTTTTTGACATTGATTATAAAATTACCTTTTTCATGTTTGAAATGTACTAACTCGATTTTTCCTCACAGCAGGTCTACTGGTGTGTGGTTGCATTATTACGGTCCCATTGAGTACATTTTCGGAGAGAGGGACATCAGTTGCACCACAGGGCAGGGTGGAGGGTGCGGTGCACGATACATTTTCTTTCTTCGGTAAGCATTTTTTTGTGTTTAATTCTTTTGGAATTTTGGTTTTTGACGTTGATTATAAAATGACCTTTTTCATGTTTGAAATGTACTAACTCGATTTTTCCTCACAGCAGGTCAACTGGTGTGTGGTTGCAACATTACGGTCACATTGAGTACATATTCGGAGAGAGGGACATCAGTTGCACCACAGGGCAGGGTGGAGGGTGCCATGCACGATACATTTTCTTTCTTCGGTAAGCATTTTTTTGTGTTTTATACTTTTGGAATTTTGGTTTTTGACATTGATTATAAAATTACCTTTTTCATGTTTGAAATGTACTAACTCGATTTTTCCTCACAGCAGGTCTACTGGTGTGTGGTTGCATTATTACGATCCCATTGAGTACATTTTCGGAGAGAGGGACATCAGTTGCACCACAGGGCAGTGTGGACGGTGCGGAGCTCTATACATTTTCTTTCTTCGGTAAGCACTTTCTAGTGTTTTATACTTTTGGAATTTTCGTTTTTGACGTTGATTGTAAAATGACCTTTTTCATGTTTGAAATGTACTAACTCGATTTTTCCTCACAGCAGGTCAACTGGTGTGTGGTTGCAATGTTACGGTCCCATTGAGTACATTTTTGGAGAGAGAGACATCAGTTGCACCACAGGGCAGGGTGGAGGGTGCCATTTACGATACATTTTCTTTCTTCGGTAAGCATTTTTTTGTGTCTTATACTTTTGGAATTTGGTTTTTGACGTTGACTAAAAAATGACGTTTTTCATGTTTGAAATGTACTAACTCGATTTTTCCTCACAGCAGGTCAACTGGTGTGTGGTTGCAACATTACGGTCACATTGAGTACATATTCGGAGAGAGGGACATCAGTTGCACCACAGGGCAGGGTGGAGGGTGCCATGCACGATACATTTTCTTTCTTCGGTAAGCATTTTTTTGTGTTTTATACTTTTGGAATTTTGGTTTTTGACATTGATTATAAAATTACCTTTTTCATGTTTGAAATGTACTAACTCGATTTTTCCTCACAGCAGGTCTACTGGTGTGTGGTTGCATTATTACGGTCCCATTGAGTACATTTTCGGAGAGAGGGACATCAGTTGCACCACAGGGCAGGGTGGAGGGTGCGGTGCACGATACATTTTCTTTCTTCGGTAAGCATTTTTTTGTGTTTAATTCTTTTGGAATTTTGGTTTTTGACGTTGATTATAAAATGACCTTTTTCATGTTTGAAATGTACTAACTCGATTTTTCCTCACAGCAGGTCAACTGGTGTGTGGTTGCAACATTACGGTCACATTGAGTACATATTCGGAGAGAGGGACATCAGTTGCACCACAGGGCAGGGTGGAGGGTGCCATGCACGATACATTTTCTTTCTTCGGTAAGCATTTTTTTGTGTTTAATACTTTTGGAATTTTGGTCTTTGACGTTGATTATAAAATGACCTTTCTCATGTTTGAAATGTACTAACTCGATTTTTCCTCACAACAGGTCAACTGTTGTGTGGTTGCAATATTACGGTCCCATTGAGTACATTTTCGGAGAGAGGGACATCAGTTGCACCACAGGGCAGGGTGGAGGGTGCGGTGCACGATACATTTTCTTTCTTCGGTAAGCATTTTTTTGTGTTTAATTCTTTTGGAATTTTGGTCTTTGACGTTGATTATAAAATTACCTTTTTCATGTTTGAAATGTACTAACTCGATTTTTCCTCACAGCAGGTCAACTGGTGTGTGGTTGCAACATTACGATCCCATTGAGTACATTTTCGGAGAGAGGGACATCAGTTGCACCACAGGGCAGTGTGGACGGTGCGGAGCTCTATACATTTTCTTTCTTCGGTAAGCACTTTCTAGTGTTTTATACTTTTGGAATTTTCGTTTTTGACGTTGATTGTAAAATGACCTTTTTCATGTTTGAAATGTACTAACTCGATTTTTCCTCACAGCAGGTCAACTGGTGTGTGGTTGCAATGTTACGGTCCCATTGAGTACATTTTTGGAGAGAGAGACATCAGTTGCACCACAGGGCAGGGTGGAGGGTGCCATTTACGATACATTTTCTTTCTTCGGTAAGCATTTTTTTGTGTCTTATACTTTTGGAATTTGGTTTTTGACGTTGACTATAAAATGACCTTTTTCATGTTTGAAATGTACTAACTCGATTTTTCCTCACAGCAGGTCAACTGGTGTGTGGTTGCAACATTACGGTCACATTGAGTACATATTCGGAGAGAGGGACATCAGTTGCACCACAGGGCAGGGTGGAGGGTGCCATGCACGATACATTTTCTTTCTTCGGTAAGCATTTTTTTGTGTTTTATACTTTTGGAATTTTGGTTTTTGACATTGATTATAAAATTACCTTTTTCATGTTTGAAATGTACTAACTCGATTTTTCCTCACAGCAGGTCAACTGGTGTGTGGTTGCATTATTACGGTCCCATTGAGTACATTTTCGGAGAGAGGGACATCAGTTGCACCACAGGGCAGGGCGGATGGTGCAGTGCACGATACATTTTCTTTCTTTGGTAAGCATTTTTTTGTGTTTAATACTTTTGGAATTTTGGTCTTTGACGTTGATTATAAAATGACCTTTCTCATGTTTGAAATGTACTAACTCGATTTTTCCTCACAACAGGTCAACTGTTGTGTGGTTGCAATATTACGGTCCCATTGAGTACATTTTCGAAGAGAGGGACATCAGTTGCACCACAGGGCAGGGTGGAGGGTGCGGTGCACGATACATTTTCTTTCTTCGGTAAGCATTTTTTTGTGTTTAATTCTTTTGGAATTTTGGTCTTTGACGTTGATTATAAAATGACCTTTTTCATGTTTGAAATGTACTAACTCGATTTTTCCTCACAGCAGGTCAACTGTTGTGTGGTTGCAACATTACGGTCCCATTGAGTACATTTTCGGATAGAGTTACATCAGTTGCACCACAGGGCAGGGTGGAGGGTGCGGTGCACGTTACATTTTCTTTCTTCGGTAAGCATTTTTTTGTGTTTAATTCTTTTGGAATTTTGGTCTTTGACGTTGTTTATAAAATGACCTTTTTAATGTTTGAAATGTACTAACTCGATTTTTCCTCACAGCAGGTCTACTGGTGTATGGTTGCAACATTACGGTCCCATTAAGTACATTTTCGGAGAGAGGGACATCAGTTGCACCACAGGGCAGGGTGGAGGGTGCGGTGCACGATACATTTTCTTTCTTTGGTAAGCATTTTTTTGTGTTTAATTCATTTGGAATTTTGGTCTTTGACGTTGATTATAAAATGACCTTTTTCGTGTTTGAAATGTACTAACTCGATTTTTCCTCACAGCGGGTCAACTGTTGTGTGGTTACAACATTACGGACACATTGAGTACATTTTCGGAGATAGGGACATCAGTTGCACCACAGGGCAGGGTGGAGGGTGCGGTGCACGATACATTTTCTTTCTTCGGTAAGCATTTCTTTGTGTTTAATTCTTTTGGAATTTTCGTTTTTGACGTTGATTGTAAAATGACCTTTTTCATGTTTGAAGTGTACTAACTCGATTTTTCGTCACAGCAGGTCAACTGTTGTGTGGTTGCAACATTACGGTCCCATTGAGTACATTATCGGAGAGAGGGACATCAGTTGCACCACAGGGCAGGGTGGAGGGTGCGGTGCACGATACATTTTCCTTCTTCGGTAAGAATTTTTTTCGTGTTTAATTTTTTTGGAATTTTGGTCTTTGACGTTGATTATAAAATGACCTTTTTCATGTTTGAAATGTACTAACTCGATTTTTCCTCACAGCAGGTCAACTGTTGTGTGGTTGCAACGTTACGGTCCCATTGGGTACATTTTCGGAGAGAGGGACATCAGTTGCACCACAGGGCAGTGTGGAGGGTGCGGTGCACGATACATTTTCTTTCTTCGGTAAGCATTTTTTTGTGTTTAATTCTTTTGGAATTTTGGTCTTTGACGTTGATTATAAAATGACCTTTTTCATGTTTGAAATGTACTAACTCGAATTTTTCTCACAGCAGGTCAACTGTTGTGTGGTTGCAACATTACGGTCCCATTGAGTACATTTTTGGAGAGAGGGACATAAGTTGCACCTCAGGGCAGGGTGGAGGGTGCGGAGCTCTATACATTTTCTTTCTTTGGTAAGCATTTTTTTGTGTTTAATTCTTTTGTAATTTTGGTCTTTGACGTTGATTATAAAATGACCTTTTTCATGTTTGAAATGTACTTACTCGATTTTTCCTCACAGCAGGTCAACTGGTGTGTGGTTGCAACATTATGGTCCCAATGAGTACATTTTCAGAGAAAGGAACATCAGTTGCACCACAGGGCAGGGTGGAGGGTGCCGTGCACAATACATTTTCTTCCTTCGGTAAGCATTTTTTTGTGTTTTATACTTTTGGAATTTTGGTTTTTGACATTGATTATAAAATGACCTTTTTCATGTTTGAAATGTACTAACTCGATTTTTCCTCACAGCTGGTCAACTGGTGTGTGGTTGCAACATTACGGTCCCATTGAGTACATTTTCGGAGAGAGGGACATCAGTTGCACCACAGGGCAGGGTGGAGGGTCTCATGCACGATACATTTTCTTTCTTCGGTAAGAATTTTTTTTGTGTTTAATACTTTTGGAACTTTGGTTTTTGATGTTGATTATAAAATGACCTTTTTCATGTTTGAAATGTACTAACTTGATTTTTCCTCACAGCAGGTCAACTGGTGTGTGGTTGCAACATTACGGTCCCATTGAGTACATTTTGGGGAGAGGGACATCAGTTGCAACACAGGGCAGGGGAGAGGGTGCAGTGCACGATACATTTTCTTTCTTCTGTAAGCATTTTTTTTTTTCAATACTTCTGGAATTTGGTTTTTGACGTTGATTATAAAATGACCTTTTTCATGTTTGAAATGTACTAACTCGATTTTTCCTCACAGCAGGTCAACTGTTGTGTGGTTGCAACATTACGGTCCCATTGAGTACATTTTCGGAGAGAGGGACATCAGTTGCACCACAGGGCAGGGTGGAGGGTGCGAAGCACGATACATTTTCTTTCATCGGTAAGCATTTCTTTGCGTTTAATTCTTTTGGAATTTTGGTCTTTGACGTTGATTATAAAATGACCTTTTTCATGTTTGAAATGTACTAACTCGATTTTTCCTCACAGCAGGTCAACTGTTGTGTGGTTGCAACGTTACGGTCCCATTGAGTACATTTTCGGAGAGAGGGACATCAGTTGCACCACAGGGCAGGGTGGAGGGTGCGGTGCACGATACATTTTCTTTCTTCGGTAAGAATATTTTTGTGTTTAATTCTTTTGGAATTTTGGTCTTTGACGTTGATTATAAAATGACCTTTTTCATGTTTGAAATGTACTGACTCGATTTTTCCTCACAGCAGGTCAAATGTTGTGTGGTTGCAACATTACGGTCCCATTAAGTACATTTTCGGGGAGATGGACATCAGTTGCACCACAGGGCAGGATGGAGAGTGCCATGCACGATACATTTTCTTTCTTCGGTAAGCATTTTTTTATGTTTTATTCTTTTGGAATTTTGGGCTTTGACGTTGATTATAAAATGACCTTTTTCACATTTGAAACGTACGAACTCGATTTTTCCACACAGCAGGTCAACTGGTGTGTGGTTGCAACATTAGGGTCCCATTGAGTACATTTTCGGAGAGAGGGACATCAGTTGCACCACGGGGCAGTGTGGACAGTGCCATGCATGATACATTTTCTTTCTTCGGTAAGCATTTTTTTGTGTTTCGTACTTTTGGAATTTTGGTTTTTGATGTTGATTATGAAATGACCTTTTTCATGTTTGAAAGGTACTATCTCGATTTTTCCTCACAGCAGGTTAACTGGTGTGTGGTGGCAACATTTCGGTCCCATTGAGTACATTTTCGGAGAGAGGGACATCAGTTGCACCACAGGGCAGGGTGTAGAGTGCCATGCACGATACATTTTCTTTCTTCGGTAAGCATTTTTTTGTGTTTTAAACTTTTGGAATTTTGGTCTTTAATGTTGATTATAAAATGACCTTTTTCATGTTTGAAATATACTAACTCGATTTTTCCACACAGCAGGTCAACTGGTGTGTGGTTGCAACATTACGGTCCCATTGAGTACATTTTCGGGAAGAGGGACATCAGTTGCACCACAGGGCAGTGTGGAGGGTGCGGAGCTCTATACATTTTCTTTCTTCGGTAAGCATTTTCTAGTGTTTTATACTTTTGAAATTTTGGTTTTTGACGTTGATTGTAAAATGACCTTTTTCATGTTTGAAATGTACTAATTCGATTTTTCCTCACAGCAGGTCAACTGGTGTGTGGTTGCAACATTACGATCCCATTGAGTACATTTTCGGAGAGAGGGACATCAGTTGCACCACAGTGCAGTGTGGACGGTGCGGAGCTCTATACATTTTCTTTCTTCGGTAAGCACTTTCTAGTGTTTTATACTTTTGGAATTTTCGTTTTTGACGTTGATTGTAAAATGACCTTTTTCATGTTTGAAATGTACTAACTCGATTTTTCCTCACAGCAGGTCAACTGGTGTGTGGTTGCAATGTTACGGTCCCATTGAGTACATTTTCGGAGAGAGGGACATCAGTTGCACCTCAGGGCAAGGTGGAGGGTGCCATGCATGATGCATTTTCTTTCTTCGGTAAGCATTTTTTTGTGTTATATTATTTTGGAACATTGGTTTTTGACATTGATTATAAATTGATCATGTTTGAAATGTACTAACTCGTTTTTTCCTCACAGCAGGTCAACTGGTGTGTGGTTGCAACATTACGGTCCCATTGAGTACATTTTTGGGGAGAGGGACATCAGTTGCACCACAGGGACGGGTGGTTAGTGCCATGCAAGATACATTTTCTTTCTTCGGTAAGCATTTTTTTGTGTTTTATACATTTCGAATTTTGGTCTTTGACGTTGATTATAAAATGACCTTTTTCATGTTTGAAATGTACTAACTAGTTTTTTCCTCACAGCAGGTCAACTGGTGTATGGGTGCATCATTACCGTCCCATTGAGTACATTTTCGGAGAGAGGGACATCAGTTGCACCACAGGGCAGGGTGGAGAGTGCCATGCACGATACATTTTCTTTCTTTGGTAAGCATATTTTTTTGTTTTATACTTTTGGAATTTTGGTTTTTGACATTGATTATAAAATGACCTTTTTCTTGTTTGAAATGTACTAACTCGACTTTTCCTCCCAGCAGGTCAACTGGTGTGTGGTTGCAACATTACGGTCCCATTGAGTACATTTTCGGAGAGAGGGACATCAGTTGCAGCACAGGGCAGGGCGGAGGGTGCAGTGCACTATACATTTTCTTTCTTCGGTAAGCATTTTTTGTGTTTAATACATTTGAAATTTTGGTTTTTGATGTTGATTATAAAATGACCTTTTTCATGTTTGAAATGTACTAACTCGATTTTTCCTCACAGCAGGTCAACTGGTGTGTGGTTGCAATATTACGGTCCCATTGAGTACATTTTTGGAGAGAGGGACATCAGTTGCACCACAGGGCACGGTGGAGGGTGCCATGCACGATACATTTTCTTTCTTCGGTAAGCATTTTTTTGTGTTTTATACTTTTGGAATTTTGGTTTTTGATGTTGATTACAAAATGACCTTTTTCATGTTTGAAATGTACTAACTCGATTTTTCCTCACAGCAGGTCATCTGGTGTGTGGTTGCAACATTACGGTCCCATTGAGTACATTTTCGGAGAGAGGGACATCAGTTGCACCACAGGGCAGTGTGGAGGGTGCCATTTACGATACATTTTCTTTCTTCGGTAAGCATTTTTTTGTGTTTTATACTTTTGGAATTTGGTTTTTGACGTTGATTATAAAATGACCTTTTTCATGTTTGAAATGTACTAACTCGATTTTTCTTCACAGCAGGTCAACTGGTGTGTGGTTGCAACATTGCGGTCACATTGAGTACATATTCGGAGCGAGGGACATCAGTTGCACCACAGGGCAGGGTGGAGGGTGCCATGCACGATACATTTTCTTTCTTCGGTAAGCATTTTTTTGTGTTTTATACTTTTGGAATTTTGGTTTTTGACATTGATTATAAAATTACCTTTTTCATGTTTGAAATGTACTAACTCGATTTTTCCTCACAGCAGGTCAACTGGTGTGTGGTTGCAACATTACGGTCCCATTGAGTACATTTTCGGAGAGAGGGACATCAGTTGCACCACAGGGCAGGGCGGATGGTGCAGTGCACGATACATTTTGTTTCCTTGGTAAGCATTTTTTTGTGTTTAATACTTTTGGAATTTTGGTCTTTGACGTTGATTATAAAATGACCTTTCTCATGTTTGAAATGTACTAACACGATATTTCCTCACAGCAGGTCAACTGGTGTGTGGTTGCAACATTACGATCCCATTGAGTACATTTTCGGAGAGAGGGACATCAGTTGCACCACAGGGCAGGGTGGAGGGTGCGGTGCACGATACATTTTCTTTCTTCGGTAAGCATTTTTTTGTGTTTAATTCTTTTGGAATTTTGGTCTTTGACGTTGATTATAAAATGACCTTTTTCAAGTTTGAAATGTACTAACTCGATTTTTCATCACAGCAGGTCAACTGTTGTGTGGTTGCAACATTACGGTCCCATTGAGTACATTTTCGGAGAGAGTTACATCAGTTGCACCACAGGGCAGGGTGGAGGGTGCGGTGCACATTACATTTTCTTTCTTCGGTAAGCATTTTTTTGTGTTTAATTCTTTTGGAATTTTGGTCTTTGACTTTGATTATAAAATGACCTTTTTCGTGTTTGATTTGTACTAACTCGATTTTTCCTCACAGCAGGTCAACTGTTGTGTGGTTGCAACATTACGGACCCATTGAGTACATTTTCGGAGATAGGGACATCAGTTGCACCACAGGGCAGGGTGGAGGGTGCGGTGCACGATACATTTTCTTTCTTTGGTAAGCATTTTTTTGTGTTTAATTCTTTTGGAATTTTCGTTTTTGACGTTGATTGTAAAATGACCTTTTTCATGTTTGAAATGTACTAACTCGATTTTTCATCACAGCAGGTCAACTGTATTGTGGTTGCAACATTACGGTCCCATTGAGTACATTATCGGAGAGAGGGACATCAGTTGCACCACAGGGCAGGGTGGAGGGTGCGGTGCACGATACATTTTCCTTCTTCAGTAAGCATTTTTTTGTGTTTAATTCTTTTGGAATTTTGGTCTTTGACGTTGATTATAAAATGACCTTTTTCATGTTTGAAATGTACTAACTCGATTTTTCCTCACAGCAGGTCAACTGTTGTGTGGTTGCAACATTACGGTCCCATTGGGTACACTTTCGGAGAGAGGGACATCAGTTGCACCACAGGGCAGTGTGGAGGGTGCGGTGCACGATACATTTTCTTTCTTCGGTAAGCATTTTTTTTTATTTAATTCTTTTGGAATTTTGGTCTTTGACGTTGATTATAAAATGACCTTTTTCATGTTTGAAATGTACTAACTCGATTTTTCCTCACAGCAGGTCAACTGTTGTGTGGTTGCAACATTACGGTCCCATTGAGTACATTTATGGAGAGAGGGACATCAGTTGCACCACAGGGCAGCGTGGAGGGTGCGGAGCTCTATACATTTTCTTTCTTCGGTAAGCATTTTTTTGTGTTTAATTCTTTTGGAATTTTGGTCTTTGACGTTGATTATAAAATGACCATTTTCATGTTTGAAATGTACTTACTCGATTTTTCCTCACAGCAGGTCAACTGGTGTGTGGTTGCAACATTACGGCCCCAATGAGTACATTTTCAGAGAGAGGGACATCAGTTGCACCACAGGGCAGGGTGGAGGGTGCCGTGCACGATACATTTTCTTTCTTCGGTAAGCATTTTTTTGTGTTTTATACTTTTGGAATTTTGGTTTTTGACACTGATTATAAAATGACCTTTCTCATGTTTGAAATGTACTAACTCGATTTTTCCTCACAGCAGGTCAACTGGTGTGTGGTTGCAACATTACGGTCCCATTGAGTACATTTTCGGAGAGTGGGACATCAGTTGCACCACAGGGCAGGGTGGAGGGTGCCATGCACGATACAATTCCTTTCTTCGGTAAGCACTTTTTTGTGTTTTATACTTTTGGAATTTTGGTTTTTGACATTGATTATAAAATGACCTTTTTCATGTTTGAAATGTACTAACTCGATTTTTCCTCACAGCTGGTCAACTGGTGTGTGGTTGCAACATTACGGTCCCATTGAGTACATTTTCGGAGAGAGGGACATCAGTTGCACCACAGGGCAGGGTGGAGGGTGCCATGCACGATACATTTTCTTTCTTCGGTAAGCATTTTTTTTGTGTTTAATACTTTTGGAACTTTGGTTTTTGATGTTGATTATAAAATGACCTTTTTCATGTTTGAAATGTACTAACTTGATTTTTCCTCACAGCAGGAAACTGGTGTGTGGTTGCAACATTACGGTCCTATTGAGTACATTTTGGGAAGAGGGACATCAGTTGCAACACAGGGCAGGGGAGATGGTGCAGTGCACGATACATTTTCTTTCTTCGGTAAGCATTTTTTTGTGTTCAATACTTCTGGAATTTGGTTTTTGACGATGATTATAAAATGACCTTTTTCATGTTTGAAATGTACTAACTCGATTTTTCCTCACAGCAGGTCAACTGGTGTGTGGTTGCAACATTAAGGTCCCATTGAGTACATTTTCGGAGAAAGGGACATCAGTTGCACCACAGGGCAGGGTGGAGGGTGCCATGCACGATACATTTTCTTTCTTTGGTAAGCATTTTTTTGTGTTTAATACTTTTGGAATTTTGGTTTTTTATGTTGATTATAAAATGACTTTTTTCATGTTTGAAATGTACTAACTCGATTTTCTGCCACAGCAGGTCAACTAGTGTGTGGTTGCAACATTACAGTCCCATTGAGTACATTTTTGGAGAGAGGGACATCAGTTGCACCACAGGGCAGGGTGGAGGGTGCCGTGCACGATACATTTTCTTTCTTCGGCAAGCATTTTTTTGTGTTTAATACTTTTGGAATTTTGGTCTTTGACGTTGATTATAGAATGACCTTTCTCATGTTTGAAATGTACTAACACGATTTTTCCTGGCAGCAGGTCAACTGGTGTATGGTTGCTACATTACGGTCCCATTGAGTACATTTTTGGAGAGAGGGACATCAGTTGCACCACAGGGCAGGGTGGAGGGTGCAGTGCACGATACATTTTCTTTCTTTGGTAAGCATTTTTTTGTGTTTAATACTTTTGGAATTTTGGTCTTTGACGTTGATTATAAAATGACCTTTCTCATGTTTGAAATGTACTAACACGATATTTCCTCACAACAGGTCAACTGGTGTGTGGTTGCAACATTACGGTCCCATTGAGTACATTTTTGGAGAGAGGGACATCAGTTGCACCACAGGGCAGGGCGGAGGGTGCCATGCACGATACATTTTCTTTCTTCGGTAAGCATTTTTTTGTGTTTTATACTTTTGAAATTTTGGTTTTTGACACTGATTATAAAATGACCTTTCTCATGTTTGAAATGTACTAACTCGATTTTTCCTCACAGCAGGTCAACTGGTGTGTGGTTGCAACATTACGGTCCCATTGAGTACATTTTCGGAGAGAGGGACATCAGTTGCACCACAGGGCAGGGTGGAGGGTGCCATGCACGATACATTTTCTTTCTTCGGTAAGCATTTTTTTGTGTTTAATAGTTTTGGAATTTTGGTCTTTGACGTTGATTATAAAATGACCTTTCTCATGTTTGAAATGGACTAACACGATTTTTCCTCACAGCAGGTCAACTGGTGTGTGGTTGCAACATTACGGTCCCATTGAGTACATTTTCGGAGAGAGGGACATCAGTTGCACCAGAGGGCAGGGTGGAGGGTGCGGTGCACGATACATTTTCTTTCTTTGGTAAGCATTTTTTTGTGTTTAATCCTTTTGGAATTTTGGTTTTTTATGTTGATTATAAAATGACATTTTTCATGTTTGAAATGTACTAACTCGATTTTCTGCCACAGCAGGTCAACTAGTGTGTGGTTGCAACATTACAGTCCCATTGAGTACATTTTTGGAGAGAGGGACATCAGTTGCACCACAGGGCAGGGTGGAGGGTGCCGTGCACGATACATTTTCTTTCTTCGGTAAGCATTTTTTTGTGTTTAATACTTTTGGAATTTTGGTCTTTGACATTGATTGTAAAATGACCTTTCTCATGTTTGAAATGTACTAACACGATATTTCCTCACAGCAGGTCAACTGGTGTGTGGTTGCAACATTACGGTCCCATTGAGTACATTTTTGGAGAGAGGGACATCAGTTGCACCACAGGGCAGGGTGGAGGGTGCGGTGCACGATACATTTTTTTCTTCGGTAAGCATTTTTTTGTGTTTTACACTTTTGGAATTTTGGTTTTTGACTTTGATTATTAAATGACCTTTTTCATGTTTGAAATGTACTAACTCGATTTTTCCTCACAGCAGGTCAACTGGTGTGTGGTTGCAACATTACGGTCCCATTGAGTACATCTTGGGGAGAGGGACATCAGTTGCACCACAGGGCAGGGCAGAGGGTGCCATGCAAGATACATTTTCTTTCTTCGGTAAGCATTTTTTTGTGTTTTATACTTTTGGAATTTTGGTTTTTGACACTGATTATAAAATGACCTTTCTCATATTTGAAATGTACTAACTCGATTTTTCCTCACAGCAGGTCAACTGGTGTGTGGTTGCAAAATTACGGTCCCATTGAGTACATTTTCGGAGAGAGGGACATCAGTTGCACCACAGGGCAAGGTGGAGGGTGCCATGCACGATACATTTTCTTTCTTCGGTAAGCATTTTTTTGTGTTTTACACTTTTGGAATTTTGGTTTTTGACATTGATTATTAAATGACCTTTTTCATGTTTGAAATGTACTAACTCGATTTTTCCTCAAAGCAGGTCAACTGGTGTGTGGTTGCAACATTACGGTCCCATTGAGTACATTTTGGGGAGAGGGACATCAGTTGCACCACAGGGCAGGGCAGAGGGTGCAGTGCACGATACATTTTCTTCCTTCAGTAAGCATTTTTTGTGTTTAATACTTTTGGAGTTTTGGTTTTTGATGTTGATTATAAAATGACCTTTTTCATGTTTGAAATGTAATAACTCGATTTTTCCTCACAGCAGGTCAACTGGTGTGTAGTTGCAACATTACGGTCCCATTGAGTACATTTTCGGAGAGAGGGACATCAGTTGCACCACGGGGCAGGGTGGAGGGTGCCATGCACGATACATTTTCTCTCCTCGGTAAGCATTTTTTTGTGTTTTATACTTTTGGAATTTTGGTTTTTGATGTTGATTACAAAATGACGTTTTTCATGTTTGAAATGTACTAACACGATTTTTCCTCACAGCAGGTCAACTGGTGTGTGGTTGCAACATTACGGTCCCATTGAGTACATTTTCGGAGAGAGGGACATCAGTTGCACCAGAGGGCAGGGTGGAGGGTGCGGTGCACGATACATTTTCTTTCTTTGGTAAGCATTTTTTTGTGTTTAATCCTTTTGGAATTTTGGTTTTTTATGTTGATTATAAAATGACATTTTTCATGTTTGAAATGTACTAACTCGATTTTCTGCCACAGCAGGTCAACTAGTGTGTGGTTGCAACATTACAGTCCCATTGAGTACATTTTTGGAGAGAGGGACATCAGTTGCACCACAGGGCAGGGTGGAGGGTGCCGTGCACGATACATTTTCTTTCTTCGGTAAGCATTTTTTTGTGTTTAATACTTTTGGAATTTTGGTCTTTGACATTGATTGTAAAATGACCTTTCTCATGTTTGAAATGTACTAACACGATATTTCCTCACAGCAGGTCAACTGGTGTGTGGTTGCAACATTACGGTCCCATTGAGTACATTTTTGGAGAGAGGGACATCAGTTGCACCACAGGGCAGGGTGGAGGGTGCGGTGCACGATACATTTTTTTCTTCGGTAAGCATTTTTTTGTGTTTTACACTTTTGGAATTTTGGTTTTTGACTTTGATTATTAAATGACCTTTTTCATGTTTGAAATGTACTAACTCGATTTTTCCTCAAAGCAGGTCAACTGGTGTGTGGTTGCAACATTACGGTCCCATTGAGTACATTTTGGGGAGAGGGACATCAGTTGCACCACAGGGCAGGGCAGAGGGTGCAGTGCACGATACATTTTCTTCCTTCAGTAAGCATTTTTTGTGTTTAATACATTTGGAGTTTTGGTTTTTGATGTTGATTATAAAATGACCTTTTTCATGTTTGAAATGTAATAACTCGATTTTTCCTCACAGCAGGTCAACTGGTGTGTAGTTGCAACATTACGGTCCCATTGAGTACATTTTCGGAGAGAGGGACATCAGTTGCACCACGGGGCAGGGTGGAGGGTGCCATGCACGATACATTTTCTCTCCTCGGTAAGCATTTTTTTGTGTTTTATACTTTTGGAATTTTGGTTTTTGATGTTGATTACAAAATGACCTTTTTCATGTTTGAAATGTACTAACTCGATTTTTCCTCGCAGCAGGTCAGCTAGTGTGTGGTTGCAACATTACGGTCCCATTGAGTACATTTTCGGAGAGAGGGACATCAGTTGCTCGACAGGGCAGGGTGGAGGGTGCCATGCACGATACATTTTCTTTCTTTGGTAAGCATTTTTTTTTGTTTTATACTTTTGGAATTTTGGTTTTTGACATTGGTTATAAAATGACCCTTTTCATATTTGAAAAGTACTAACTCGATTTTTCCTCACAGCAGGTCAACTGGTGTGTGGTTGCAAAATTACGGTTCCATTGAGTACAATTTCGGAGAGAGGGACATCAGTTGCACCGCAGGGCAGGGTGGAGGGTGCGGTGCACGATACATTTTATTTCTTCGGTAAGCATTTTTTTGTGTTTAATTCTTTTGGAATTTTGGTCTTTGACGTTGATTATAAAATGACCTTTTTTATGTGTGAAATGTACTAACTCGATTTTTCTTCACAGCAGGTCAACTGTTGTGTTTTTGCAACATTACGGTCCCATTGAGTACATTTTCGGAGAGAGGGACATCAGTTGCACCACAGGTCAAAGTGGAGGGTGCGGTGCACGATACAGTTTCTTTCTTCGGTAAGCATTTTTTTGTGTTTAATACATTTGGAATTTTGGTCTTTGACGTTGATTATAAAATGACCTTTCTCTTGTTTGAAATGTACTAACTCGATTTTTCCTCACATCAGGTCAACTGGTGTGTGGTTGCAACATATAGGTCCCATTGAGTACATTTTCGGAGAAAGGGACATCAGTTGCACCACAGGACAGGGCAGAGGGTGCAGTGCACGATAAATACTCTTTCTTCGGTAAGCATTTTTTTGTGTTTAATACTTTTGGAATTTTGGTCTTTGACGTTGATTATAAAATGACCTTTCTCATGTTTGAAATGTACTAACACGATATTTCCTCACAGCAGGTCAACTGGTGTGTGGTTGCAACATTACGGTCCCATTGAGTACATTTTTGGAGAGAGGGACATCAGTTGCACCACAGGGCAGGGTGGACGGTGCCGTGCACGATACATTTTCTTTCTTCGGTAAGCATTTTTTTGTGTTTAATACTTTTGGAATTTTGGTCTTTGACGTTGATTATAAAATGACCTTTCTCTTGTTTGAAATGTACTAACTCGATTTTTCCTCACATCAGGTCAACTGGTGTGTGGTTGCAACATTAAGGTCCCATTGAGTACATTTTCGGAGAAAGGGACATCAGTTGCACCACAGGACAGGGCAGAGGGTGCAGTGCACGATAAATACTCTTTCTTCGGTAAGCATTTTTTTGTGTTTAATACTTTTGGAATTTTGGTCTTTGACGTTGATTATAAAATGACCTTTCTCATGTTTGAAATGTACTAACACGATATTTCCTCACAGCAGGTCAACTGGTGTGTGGTTGCAACATTACGGTCCCATTGAGTACATTTTCGGAGAGAGGGACATCAGTTGCACCTGAGGGCAGGGTGGAGGGTGCGGAGCACGATACATTTTCTTTCTTTGGTAAGCATTTTTTTGTGTTTAATACTTTTGGAATTTTGGTTTTTTATGTTGATTATAAAATGACCTTTTTCATGTTTGATATGTACTAACTCGATTTTCTGCCACAGCAGGTCAACTAGTGTGTGGTTGCAACATTACAGTCCCATTGAGTACATTTTTGGAGAGAGGGACATCAGTTGCACCACAGGGCACGGTGGAGGGTGCCGTGCACGATACATTTTCTTTCTTCGGTAAGCATTTTTTTGTGTTTAAATCTTTTGGAATTTTGGTCTTTGACGTTGATTATAGAATGACCTTTCTCATGTTTGAAATGTACTAACACGATTTTTCCTGACAGCAGGTCAACTGGTGTGTGGTTGCAACATTACGGTCCCATTGAGTACATTTTTGGAGACAGGGACATCAGTTGCACCACAGGGCGGGGTGGAGGGTGCGGTGCACGATACATTTTCTTTCTTCTGTAAGCATTTTTTTGTGTTTAATACTTTTGGAATTTTGGTCTTTGACGTTGATTATAAAATGACCTTTCTCATGTTTGAAATGTACTAACACGATATTACCTCACTGCAGGTCAACTGGTGTGTGGTTGCAACATTACGGTCCCATTGAGTACATTTTTGGAGAGAGGGACATCAGTTGCACCACAGAGCAGGGTGGAGGGTGCGGTGCACGATACATTTTCTTTCTTCGGTAAGCATTTTTTTGTGTTTAATACTTTTGGAATTTTGGTCCTTGACGTTGATTATAAAATGACCTTTCTAATGTTTGAAATGTACTAACACGTTTTTTCCTCACAGCAGGTCAACTGGTGTGTGGTTGCAACATTACGGTCCCATTGAGTACATTTTCGGAGAGAGGGACATCAGTTGCACCACAGGGCAGTTTTTAGGGTGCCATGCACGATACATTTTCTTTCTTCGGTAAGCATTTTTTTGTGTTTTATACTTTTGGAATTTTGGTTTTTGACATTGATTATAAAATGACCTTTTTCATGGTTGAAATGTACTAACTCGATTTTTCCTCACAGCAGGTCAACTGGTGTGTGGTTGTAACATTACGGTCCCATTGAGTACATTTTCGGAGAGAGGGACATCAGTTGCACCACAGGGCAGGGCAGAGGGTGCAGTGCACGATACATTTTCTTTCTTCGGTAAGCATTTTTTGTGTTTAATACATTTGGAGTTTTGGTTTTTGATGTTGATTATAAAATGACCTTTTTCATGTTTGAAATGTAATAACTCGATTTTTCCTCACAGCAGGTCAACTGGTGTGTAGTTGCAACATTACGGTCCCATTGAGTACATTTTCGGAGAGAGGGACATCAGTTGCACCACAGGGCAGGGTGGAGGGTGCCATGCACGATACATTTTCTCTCCTCGGTAATCATTTTTTTGTGTTTTATACTTTTGGAATTTTGGTTTTTGATGTTGATCACAAAATGACCTTTTTCATGTTTGAAATGTACTAACTCGATTTTTCCTCACAGCAGGTCAACTAGTGTGTGGTTGCAACATTACGGTCCCATTGAGTACATTTTCGGAGAGAGGGACATCAGTTGCACGACAGGGCAGGGTGGAGGGTGCCATGCACGATACATTTTCTTTCTTTGGTAAGCATTTTTTTTTGTTTTATACTTTTGGAATTTTGGTTTTTGACATTGGTTATAAAATGACCCTTTTCATGTTTGAAATGTACTAACTCGATTTTTCATCACAGCAGGTCAACTGGTGTGTGGTTGCAACATTACGGTCCCATTGAGTACATTTTCGGAGAGAGGGACATCAGTTGCACCACAGGGCATGGCGGAGGGTGCGGTGCACGATACATTTTCTTTCTTCGGTAAGCATTTTTTTGTGTTCAATACTTTTGGAATTTCGGTCTTTGACGTTGATTATAAAATGACCTTATCCTGATTGAAATGTACTAACTCGATTTTTCCTCACAGGAGCTCAACTGGTGTGTGGTTGCAACATTACGGTCCCATTGAGTACATATTCGGAGAGAGGGACATCAGTTGCACCATAGGGCAGTGTGGAGGGTGCGGTGCACGATACATTTTCTTTCTTTGGTAAGCATTTTTTTTTGTTTTATACTTTTGGAATTTGGGTTTTTGACATTGATTATAAAATGACCCTTTTCATGTTTGAAATGTACTAACTCGATTTTTCCTCACAGCAGGTCAACTGGTGTGTGGTTGCAACATTACGGTCCCATTGAGTACATTTTCGGAGAGAGGGACATCAGCTGCACCACAGGGCAGGGTGGAGGGTGCCATGCGCGATACATTTTCTTTCTTTGGTAAGCATTTTTTTTTTGTTTTATACTTTTGGAATTTTGGTTTTTGACATTGATTATAAAATGACCCTTTTCATTTTTGAAATGTATTAACTCGATTTTTCCTCACAGCAGGTCAACTGGTGTGTGGTTGCCACATTACGGTCCCATTGAGTAAATTTTCGGAGAGAGGGACATCAGTTGCACCACAGGGCATGGCGGAGGGTGCGGTGCACGGTACATTTTCTTTCCTCGGTAGGCATATTTTTGTGTTTAATACTTTTGGAATTTCGGTCTTTGACGTTGATTATAAAATGACCTTTCTAATGTTTGAAATGTACTAACTCGATTTTTCCTCACAGCAGGTCAACTGGTGTCTGGTTGCAACATTAAGCTCCCATTGAGTACATATTCGGAGAGAGGGACATCAGTTGCACCACAGGGCAGGGCGGAGGGTGCAGTGCACGATACATTTTCTTTCTTCGGTAAGCATTTTTTTGTGTTTAATACTTTTGGAATTTGGTTTTTGATGTTGATTATAAAATGACCTTTTTCATGTTTGAAATGTACTAACTCGATTTTCCTCACAGCAGGTCAACTGGTGTGTGGTTGCAACATTACGGGCCCATTGAGTACATTTTCGGAGAGAGGTACATCAGTTGCACCACAGGGCAGGGTGGAGGGTGCAGTGCACGATACATTACCTTTCTTCGGTAAGCATTTTTTTGTGTTTAATACTTTTGGAATTTTGGTTATTGTCACTTATTATAAAATGACATTTTTCATGTTTGAAATATACTAACTCGATTTTTATTCACAGCTGGTCAACTGGTGTGTGGTTGCAACATTAAGGTCCCATTGAGTACATTTTCGGAGTGAGGGACATCAGTTGCACCACAGGGCAGTGCGGAGGGGTCAGTGCACGGTACATTTTCTTTCTTCGGTAAGCATTTTTTTGTGTTTAAAACTTTTGGAATTTGGATTTTGATGTTGATTATAAAATGACCTTTTTCATGTTTGAAATGTACTAATTCGATTTTTCCTCACAGCAGGTCAACTGGTGTGTGGTTGCAACATTAATGTCCCATTGAGTACATTTTGGGAGAGAGAGACATCAGTTGCACCACAGGACAGGGCAGAGGGTGCAGTGCACGATACATATTCTTTCTTCGGTAAGCATTTTTTTGTGTTTAATACTTTTGGAATTTGGTTTTTGATGTTGATTATAAAATTACCTTTTTCATGTTTGAAATGTACTAACTCGATTTTTCCTCACAGCAGGTCAACTGGTGTGCTGTTGGAACATTACGGTCCCATTGAGTACATTTTTGGAGAGAGGGACATCAGTTGCACCACAGGGCAGGGTGGAGGGTGCAGTGCACGATACATTATCTTTCTTCGGTAAGCATTTTTTTGTGTTTAATACTTTTGGAATTTCGGTTTTTGATGTTGATTATAAAATGACCTTTTTCGTGTTTGAAATGTACTAACTCGATTTTCCCCCACAGCAGGTAACTAGTGTGTGGTTGCAACATTACGGTCCCATTGAGTACATTTTTGGAGAGGGGGACATCAGTTGCACCACAGGGCAGGGTGGAGGGTGCAGTGCACGATACATTTTCTTTCTTCGGTAAGCAATTTTTGTGTTCTATACTTTTGGAATTTTGGTTTTTGATGTTGATTATAAAACGACCTTTTTCATTTTTGTAGTGTACTAACTCGTTTTTCCCCCACAGCAGGTAACTAGTGTGTGGTTGCAACATTACGGTCCCATTGAGTACATTTTTGGAGAGGGACATCAGTTGCACCACAGGGCAGGGTGGAGGGTGCAGTGCACGATACATTTTCTATCTTCGGTAATCATTTTTTTGTGTTTAATACTTCTGGAATTTTGGTTTTTGATGTTGATTATAAAATGACGTTTTTCATGATTGAAATGTACTAACTCGATTTTTCCTCACAGCAGGTCAACTGCTGTGTGGTTGCAACGTTACAGTCCCATTGAGTACATTTTCGGAGAGAGGGACATCAGTTGCACCACAGGGCAGGGTGGAGGGTGCCATGCACGATACATTTCCTTTCTTCGGTAAGCATTTTCTTGTGTTCAATACTTTTGGAATTTTGGTTTTTGATGTTGATTATAAAACGACCTTTTTCATGTCTGTAGTGTACTAACTCGTTTTTCCCCCACAGCAGGTAACTAGTGTGTGGTTGCAACATTACGGTCCCATTGATTACATTTTTGGAGAGGGACTTCAGTTGCACCACAGGGCAGGGTGGAGGGTGCAGTGCACGATACATTTCCTTTCTTCGGTAAGCATTTCTTTGTGTTTTATACTATTGGAATTTTGGTTTTTGACGTTGATTATAAAGTGACCTTGTTCATGTTTGAAATGTACTAACTCGATTTTTCCTCACAGCAGGCCAACTGGTGTGTGGTTGCAACATTACGGTCCCATTGAGTACATTTTCGGAGAGAGGGACATCAGTTGCACCTCAGGGCGGGATGGAGGGTGCCGTGCACGATACATTTTCTTTCTTCGGTAAGCATATTTTTGTGTTTTATACTTTTGGAATTTTGGTTTTTGACGTTGATTATAAAATGACCTTTTTCATGTTTGAAATGTACTAACCCGATTTTTCCTCACAGCAGGTCAACTGGTGTGTGGTTGCAACATTACGGTCCCATTGAGTACATTTTCGGAGAGAGGGACATGGGTTGCACCACAGGGCAGGGTGGAGGGTTCAGTGCACGATACATTTTCTTTCTTCGGTAAGCATTTTTTTGTGTTTCATACTTTTGGAATTTTGGTTTTTGATGTTGATTATAAAACGACCTATTTCATGTTTGAAATGTGCTAAGTCGATTTTCCCCCACAGCAGGTAACTGGTGTGTGGTTGCAGCATTACGGTCCCATTGAGTACATTTTTGGAGAGAGGGACATCAGTTGCACCACAGGGCAGGGTGGAGGGTGCTGTGTATTATACGTTTTCTTTCTTCGGTAAGCATTTTTTTGTGTTTTATACTTTTGGAGTTTTGGTTTTTGATGTTGATTATAAAATGACCTTTTTCATGTTTGAAATGTACTAACTCGATTTTCCACCACAGCAGGTAACTGGTGTGTGGTTGCAACATTACGGTCCCATTGAGTACATTTTTGGAGAGAGGGACATCAGTTGCACCACAGGGCAGGGTTGAGGGTGCGGTGAATGATACATTTTCTTTCTACGGTAAGCATTCTTTTGTGTTTAATACTTTTGGAATTTTGGTTTTTCATTTTGATTATAAAATGACCTTTTTCATGTTAGAAATGTACTAACTCGATTTTCCCCCACAGCAGGTAACTAGTGTGTGGTTGCAACATTACTGTCCCATTAAGTACATTTTTGGAGAGAGGGACATCAGTTGCACCACAGGGCAGGGTGGAGGGTGCGGTGCACGATACATTTTCTTTCTTTGGTAAGCATTTTTTTGTGTTTAATACTATTGGAATTTTGGTTTTTGATGTTGATTATAAAATGACTTTTTTCATGTTTGAAATGTACTAACTCGATTTTCCCCCACAGCAGGTGACTAGTGTGTGGTTGCAACATTACGGTCCCATTGAGTACATTTTTGGAGAGAGGGACATCAGTTGCACCACAGGGCAGGGTGGAGGGTGCCGTGCACGATACATTTCCTTTCTTCGGTAAGCATTTTCTTGTGTTCAATACTTTTGGAATTTTGGTTTTTGATGTTGATTATAAAATGACCTTTGTCATGTTTGAAATATACTAACTCGATTTTCCTCCACAGCAGGTAACTAGTGTGTGGTTGCAACATTACGGTCCCATTGAGTACATTTTTGGAGAGAGGGACATCAATTGAACCACAGGGCAGGGTGGAGGGTGCGGTGCACGATACATTTTCTTTCTTCGGTAAGCATTTTTTTGTGTTTAATACTTTTGGAATTTTGGTTTTTGATGTTGATTATAAAATGACCTTTTTCATGTTTGAAATGTACTAACTCGATTTTCCCCCACAGCAGGTAACTAGTGTGTGGTTGCAACATTACGGTCACATTGAGTACATTTTTGCAGAGAGGGACATCAGTTGCACCACAGGGCAGGGTGGAGGGTGCCGTGCACGATACATTTTCTTTCTTCGGTTAGCATTTTTTTGTGTTTAATACTTTTGGAATTTTGTTTTTTGATGTTGATTATAAAATGACCTTTTTCATTTTTGAAATGTACTAACTCGATTTTCCCCCACAGCAGGTGACTAGTGTGTGGTTGCAACATTACGGTCCCATTGAGTACATTTTTGGAGAGAGGGACATCAGTTGCACCACAGGGTAGAGTGGAGGGTGCGGTGCACGATACATTTTCTTTCTTCGGTAATCATTTCTTTGTGTTTTATACTTTTGGAATTTTGGTTTTTGATGTTGATTATAAAATGACCTTTTTCATGTTTGAAATGTACTTACTACATTTTCCCCCACAGCAGGTAACTAGTGTGTGGTTGCAACTTTACGGTCACATTAAGTACATTTTTGGAGAGAAGGACATCAGTTGCACCACAGGGCAGGGTGAAGGGTGCCATGCACGATCCATTTTCTTTCTTCGGTAAGCATTTTTTTGTGTTTAATACTTTTGGAATTTTGGTTTTTGATGTTGATTGTAAAATGACCTTTTTCATGTTTGAAATGTACTAACTCCATTTTCCCCCACAGCAGGTAACTAGTGTGTGGTTGCAACGTTACGGTCCCATTGAGTACATTTTTGGAGAGAGGGACATCAGTTGCACCACAGGGCAGGGTGGAAGGTGCGGTGCACGATACATTTTCTTTCTTCGGTAAGCATTTTTTTGTGTTTAATACTTTTGGAATTTTGGTTTTTGACATTGATTATAAAATGACCTTTTTCATGTTTGAAATGTACTAACTCGATTTTTCCTCACTGCAGGTCAACTGGTGTGTGGTTGCAACATTACGGTCCCATTAAGTACATTTTCGAAGAGAGGGACATCAGTTGCACCACAGGGCAGGGTGGAGGGTGCCATGCACGATACATTTTCTTTCTTCGGTAAGCATTTTTTTGTGTTTTATACTTTTGGAATTTTGGTTTTTGATGTTGATTGTAAAATGTCCTTTTTCATGTTTGAAATGTACTAACTCGATTTTCCCCCACAGCAGGTAACTAGTGTGTGGTTGCAACATTATGGTCCCATTGAGTACATTTTTGGAGAGAGGGACATCAGTTGCACCACAGGGCAGGGTGGAGGGTGCGGTGCACGATACATTTTCCTTCTTTGGTAATCATTTTTTTGTGTTTAATACTTTTGGAATTTTGTTTTTTGATGTTGATTATAAAATGTCCTTTTTCATGTATGAAATGTACTTACTCCCTTTTCCCCCACAGCAGGTAACTAGTGTGTGGTTGCACCGTTACGGTCCCATTGAGTACATTTTCGGAGAGAGGGACATCAGTTGCACCACAGGACAGGATGGAGGGTGCCGTGCATGATACGTTTTCTTTCTTCGGTAAGCATTTTTTTGTGTTTTATACTTTTGGAATTTTGGTTTTTGACGTTGATTATAAAATGACCTTTTTCATGTTTGAAATGTACTAACTCGATTTTTCCTCACTGCAGGTCAACTGGTGTGTGGTTGCAACATTACGGTCCCATTGAGTACATTTTCGAAGAGAGGGACATCAGTTGCACCACAGGGCAGCGTGGAGCGTGCCATGCACGATACATTTTCTTTCTTCGGTTAGCATTTTTTTGTGTTTAATACTTTTGGAATTTTGGTTTTTGATGTTGATTATCAAATGACCTTTTTCATGTTTGAAATGTACTAATTCGATTTTCCCCCACAGCAGGTAACTAGTGTGTGGTTGCAACATTATGGTCCCATTGAGTACATTTTTGGAGAGAGGGACATCAGTTGCACCACAGGGCAGGGTGGAGGGTGCGGTGCACGATACATTTTCCTTCTTTGGTAATCATTTTTTTGTGTTTAATACTTTTGGAATTTTGTTTTTTGATGTTGATTATAAAATGACCTTTTTCATGTATGCAATGTACTAACTCCCTTTTCCCCCACAGCAGGTAACTAGTGTGTGGTTGCAACGTTACGGTCCCATTGAGTACATTTTCGGAGAGAGGGACATCAGTTGCACCACAGGGCAGGATGGAGGGTGCCGTGCATGATACGTTTTCTTTCTTCGGTAAGCATTTTTTTGTGTTTTATACTTTTGGAATTTTGGTTTTTGACGTTGATTATAAAATGACCTTTTTCATGTTTGAAATGTACTAACTCGATTTTTCCTCACTGCAGGTCAACTGGTGTGTGGTTGCAACATTACGGTCCCATTAAGTACATTTTCGAAGAGAAGGACATCAGTTGCACCACAGGGCAGGGTGGAGGGTGCCATGCACGATACATTTTCTTTCTTCGGTAAGCATTTCTTTGTGTTTTATACTTTTGGAATTTTGGTTTTTGATGTTGATTGTAAAATGTCCTTTTTCATGTTTGAAATGTACTAACTCGATTTTCCCCCACAGCAGGTAACTAGTGTGTGGTTGCAACATTACGGTCCCATTGTGTACATTTTTGGAGAGAGGGACATCAGTTGCACCACAGGGCAGAGTGGAGGGTGCGGTGCACGATACATTTTCTTTCTTCAGTAAGCATTTTTTTGTGTTTAATACTTTTGGAATTTTGGTTTTTGATGTTGATTATAAAATGACCTTTTTCATGTTTGAAATGTACTAACTCGATTTTCCCCCCCAGCAGGTAACTAGTGTGTGGTTGCAACATTACGGTCCCATTGAGTACATTTTTGGAGAGAGGGACATCAGTTGCACCACAGGGCAGGGTGGAGGGTGCCGTGCACGATATATTTTCTTTCTTCAGTAAGCATTTTTTGGTGTTTAATACTTTTGGAATTTTTGTTTTTGATGTTGATTATAAAATGACATTTTTCATGTTTGAAATGTACTAACTTGATTTTCCCCCACAGCAGGTAACTGGTGTGTGGTTGCTAAATTACGGTCCCATTGAGTACATTTTCGGAGAGAGGGACATCAGTTGCACCACAGGGCAGGGTGGAGGGTGCAGTGCATGATACATTTTCTTTCTTCGGTTAGCATTTTTTTGTGTTTTATACTTTTGGAATTTTGGTTTTTGATGTTGATTGTAAAATGTCCTTTTTCATGTTTGAAATGTACTAACTTGATTTTCCCCCACAGCAGGTAACTAGTGTGTGGTTGCAAAATTACGGTCCCATTGAGTACATTTTCGGAGAGAGGGACATCAGTTGCACCACAGGGCAGGGTGGAGGGTGCAGTGCATGATACATTTTCTTTCTTCGGTAAGCATTTTTTTGTGTTTAATACTTTTGGAATTTTGTTTTTGATGTTGATTATAAAATGACCTTTTTCATGTTTGAAATGTACGAACTCGATTTTCCCCCACAGCAGGTTACTAGTGTGTGGTTGCAACATTACAGTCCCATTGAGTACATTTTTGGAGAGAGGGACATCAGTTGCACCACAGGGCAGGGTGGAGGGTGCGGTGCACGATACATTTTCTTTCTTCGGTAAGCATTTTTTTGTGTTTAATACTTTTGGGATTTTGGTTTTTGATGTTGATTACAAAATGACCTTTTTCATGTTTGAAATGTACTAACTTGATTTTCCCCCACAGCAGGTAACTAGTGTGTGGTTGCAACATTACGGTCCCATTGAGTACATTTTTGGAGAGAGGGACATCTGTTGCACCACAGGGCAGGGTGGAGGGTGCGGTGCACGATACATTTTCTTTCTTCGGTAAGCATTTTTTTGTGTTAGTACTTTTGGAATTTTGGTTTTTCATGTTGATTATAAAATGACCTTTTTCATGTTTGAGATGTACTAACTCGATTTTCCACTACAGTAGGTAAATGGTGTGTGGTTGCAACAGTACGGTCCCAATGAGTACATTTTTGGAGAGAGGGACATCAGTTGCACCACAGGGCAGGGTGGAGGGTGCCGTGCACGATACATTTCCTTTCTTCGGTTAGCATTTTTTTGTGTTTAATACTTTTGGAATTTTGGTTTTTGATGTTGATTATAAAATGACCTTTTTCATGTTTGAAATGTACTAACTCGATTTACACCAACAGCAGGTAACTAGTGTGTGGTTGCAACATTACGGTCCCATTGAGTACAATTTTGGAGAGAGGGACATCAGTTGCACCACAGGGCAGGGTGGAGGGTGCGATGCACGATACATTTTCTTTCTTCGGTAAGCATTTTTTTGTGTTTAATACTTTTGGAATTTTGGTTTTTCATGTTGATTATAAAATGACCTTTTCCATGTTTGAAATGTACTAACTCGATTTTCACCCACAGCAGGTAACTAGTGTGTGGTTGCAACATTACGGTCCCATTGAGTACATTTTCGGAGAGAGGGACATCAGTTGCACCACAGGGCAGGATGGAGGGTGCCGTGCATGATACGTTTTCTTTCTTCGGTAAGCATTTTTTTGTGTTTTATACTTTTGGAATTTTGGTTTTTGACGTTGATTATAAAATGACCTTTTTCATGTTTGAAATGTACTAACTCGATTTTTGCTCACTGCAGGTCAACTGGTGTGTGGTTGCAACATTATGGTCCCATTGAGTACATTTTCGAAGAGAGGGACATCAGTTGCACCACAGGGCAGCGTGGAGCGTGCCATGCACGATACATTTTCTTTCTTCGGTTAGCATTTTTTTGTGTTTAATACTTTTGGAATTTTGGTTTTTGATGTTGATTATAAAATGACCTTTTTCATGTTTGAAATGTACTAATTCGATTTTCCCCCACAGCAGGTAACTAGTGTGTGGTTGCAACGTTATGGTCCCATTGAGTACATTTTTGGAGAGACGGACATCAGTTGCACCACAGGGCAGGGTGGAGGGTGCGGTGCACGATACATTTTCCTTCTTTGGTAATCATTTTTTTGTGTTTAATACTTTTGGAATTTTGTTTTTTGATGTTGATTATAAAATGACCTTTTTCATGTATGAAATGTACTAACTCCATTTTTCCCCCCCACAGCAGGTAACTAGTGTGTGGTTGCAACGTTACGGTCCCATTGTGTACATTTTCGGAGAGAGGGACATCAGTTGCACCACAGGGCAGGATGGAGGGTGCCGTGCATGATACATTTTCTTTCTTCGGTAAGCAATTTTTTGTGTTTTATACTTTTGGAATTTTGGTTTTTGACGTTGATTATAAAATGACCTTTTTCATGTTTGAAATGTACTAACTCGATTTTTCCTCACTGCAGGTCAACTGGTGTGTGGTTGCAACATTACGGTCCCATTAAGTACATTTTCGAAGAGAGGGACATCAGTTGCACCACAGGGCAGGGTGGAGGGTGCCATGCACGATACATTTTCTTTCTTCGGTAAGCATTTTTTTGTGTTTTATACTTTTGGAATTTTGGTTTTTGATGTTGATTGTAAAATGTCCTTTTTCATGTTTGAAATGTACTAACTCGATTTTCCCCCACAGCAGGTAACTAGTGTGTGGTTGCAACATTACGGTCCCATTGAGTACATTTTTGGAGAGAGGGACATCAGTTGCACCACAGGGCAGCGTGGAGGGTGCGGTGCACGATACATTTTCTTTCTTCAGTAAGCATTTTTTGGTGTTTAATACTTTTGGAATTTTTGTTTTTGATGTTGATTATAAAATGACATTTTTCATGTTTGAAATGTACTAACTTGATTTTCCCCCACAGCAGGTAACTAGTGTGTGGTTGCAAAATTACGGTCCCATTGAGTACATTTTTGGAGAGAGGAACATCAGTTGCACGACAGGGCAGGGTGGAGGGTGCCGTGCACGATACATTTTCTTTCTTCGGTAAGCATTTTTTTGTGTTTAATACTTTTGGAATTTTTGTTTTTCATGTTGATTATAAAACGACCTTTTTCATGTTTGAAATGTACTAACTCAATTTTCCACCACAGCAGGTAACTAGTGTGTGGTTGCAACATTACGGTCCCATTGAGTACATTTTCGGAGAGAGGGACATCAGTTGCACCACAGGGCAGGGTGGAGGGTGCAGTGCACGATACATTTTCTTTATTCGGTAAGCATTTTTTGCGTTTAATATTTTTGGAATTTTGGTTTTTGATGTTGATTATAAAATGACCTTTTTCATGTTTGAAATGTACTAACTCAATTTTCCCCTACAGCAGGTAACTAGTGTGTGGTTGCAACATTACGGTCCCATTGAGTACATTTTTGGAGAGAGGGACATCAGTTGCACCACAGGACAGGGTGGAGGGTGCCGTGCACCATACATTTCCTTTCTTCGGTAAGCATTTTTTTGTGTTTAATACTTTTGGAATTTTGGTTTTTGATAATGATTATAAAATGGCCTTTTTCATGTTTGAAATGTACTAACTCGATTTTCCCCCACAGCAGGTAACCAGTGTGTGGTTGCAACATTACGGTCCCATTGAGTACATTTTTGGAGAGAGGGACATCAGTTGCACCACAGGGCAGGGTGGAGGGTGCAGTGCACGATACATTTTCTTTCTTCGTTAAGCATTTTTTTGTGTTTAATACTTTTGGAATTTTGGTTTTTGATGTTGATTATAAAATGACCTTTTTCATGTTTGAAATGTACTAACTCGATTTTCCCCCACAGCAGGTAACTAGTGTGTGGTTGCAACATTACGGTCCCATTGAGTACATTTTTGGAGAGAGGGAGATCAGTTGCCCCACAGGGCAGGGTGGAGGGTGCCGTGCACGATACATTTTCTTTCTTCGGTAAGCATTTTTTTGTGTTTAATACTTTTGGAATTTTGGTTTTTGATGTTGATTATAAAATGACCTTTTTCATGTTTGAAATGTACTAACTTGAATTTCCCCCACAGCGGGTAACTAGTGTGTGGTTGCAACATTACGGTCCCATTGAGTACATTTTTGGAGAGAGGGACATCAGTTGCACCACAGGGCAGGGTGGAGGGTGCGGTGCACGATACATTTTCTTTTTCGGTAAGCATTTTTTTGTGTTTAATACTTTTGGAATTTTGGTTTTTGATGTTGATTATAAAATGACCTTTTTCATGTTTGAAATGTACTAACTCGATTTTCCCCCACAGCAGGTCGACTAGTGTGTGGTTGCAACATTACGGTCCCATTGAGTACATTTTTGGAGAGAGGGACATCAGTTGCACCACAGGGCAGGGTGGAGGGTGCGGTGCACGATACATTTTCTTTCTTCGGTAAGCATTTTTTTGTGTTTAATACTTTTGGAATTTTGGTTTTTGATGTTGATTATAAAATGACCTTTTTCATGTTTGAAATGTACTAACTCGATTTTCCCCCACAGCAGTTAACTAGTGTGTGGTTGCAACATTATGGTCAAATTGAGTACATTTTTGTAGAGAAGGACATCAGTTGCACCACAGGGCAGGCTGGAGGGTTCCGTGCACGATACATATTCTTTCTTCGTAAGCATTTTTTGCGTTTAATATTTTTGGAATTTTGATTTTTGATGTTGATTATAAAATGACCTTTTTCATGTTTGAAATGTACTAACTCAATTTTCCCCCACAGCAGGTAACTAGTGTGTGGTTGCAACATTACGGTCGCATTGAGTACATTTTTGGAGAGACGGACATCAGTTGCACCACAGGGCAGGGTGGAGGGTGCCGTGCACGATACATTTCCTTTCTTCGGTAAGCATTTTTTTGTGTTTAATACTTTTGGAATTTTGGTTTTTGATAATGATTATAAAATGGCCTTTTTCATGTTTGAAATGTACTAACTCGATTTTCCCCCACAGCAGGTAACTAGTGTGTGGTTGCAACATTACGGTCCCAGTGAGTACATTTTTGGAGAGGGACATCAGTTGCACCACAGGGCAGTGTGGAGGGTGCCATGCACGATACATTTTCTTTCTTCGGTAAGCATTTTTTTGTGTTTAATACTTTTGGAATTTTGGTTTTTGATGTTGATTATAAAATGACCTTTTTCATGTTTGAAATGTACTATCTCGATTTTCCCTCACAGCAGGTAACTAGTGTGTGGTTGCAACATTACGGTCCCATTGAGTACATTTTTGGAGAGAGGGACATCAGTTGCACCACAGGGCAGGGTGGAGGGTGCAGTGCACGATACATTTTCTTTCTTCGGTAAGCATTTTTTTGTGTTTAGTACTTTTGGAATTTTGGTTTTTGATGTTGATAATAAAATGACCTTTTTCATGTTTGAAATGTACTAACTCGATTTTCCCCCACAGCAGGTAACTAGTGTGTGGTTGCAACATTACGGTCCCAGTGAGTACATTTTTGGAGAGGGACATCAGTTGCACCACAGGGCAGGGTGGAGGGTGCCATGCACGATACATTTTCTTTCTTCGGTAAGCATTTTTTTGTGTTTAATACTTTTGGAAATTTGGTTTTTGATGTTGATAATAAAATGACCTTTTTCATGTTTGAAATGTAATAACTCAATTTTCCCACACAGCAGGTAACTAGTGTGTGGTTGCAACATTACGGTCCCATTGAGTACATTACATTGCTGTAATAGCCTAAAGACAATAAAATTTTATTATTATTATTATCATTATTATATCAGTTGCACCACAGTTCAGGGTGGAGGGTGCGGTGCACGATACATTTTCTTACTTCAGTAAGCATTTTTTTGTGTTTAATACTTTTGGAATTTTGGTTTTTAATGTTGATTATAAAATGACCTTTTTCATGTTTGAAATGTACTAACTCGATTTTCCCCCACAGCAGGTAACTAGTGTGTGGTTGCAACATTACGGTCCCATTGAGTACATTTTTGGAGAGAGGGACATCAGTTGCACCACAGGGCTGGGTGGAGGGTGCGCTGCACGATACATTTTCTTTCTTCAGTAAGCATTTTTTTGTGTTTAATACGTTTGGAATTTCGGTTTTTGATGTTGATTGTAAAATGACCTTCTTCATGTTTGAAATGTACTAACTCGATTTTCCCCCACAGCAGGTAACTAGTGTGTGGTTGCAAGATTACGGTCCCATTGAGTACATTTTTGGAGAGAGGGACATCAGTTGCACCACAGGGCAGGGTGGAGTGGGCAGTGCACGATACATTTTCTTTCTTTGGTAAGCATTTTTTTGTGTTTAGTACTTTTGGAATTTTGGATTTTGATGTTGATTATAAAATGACCTGTTTCATGTTTGAAATGTACTAACTCGATTTTCCCCCACAGCAGGTAACTAGTGTGTGGTTGCAACATTACGGTTCCATTGAGTACATTTTGGAGACAGGGACATCAGTTGCACCACAGGGCAGGGTGGAGGGTGCGGTGCACGATACATTTTCTTTTTCCAGTAAGCATTTTTTTGTGTTTAATACTTTTGGAATTTTGGTTTTTGATGTTGATTATAAAATGACCTTTTTCATGTTTGAAATGTACTAACTCGATTTTCCCCCACAACAGGTAACTAGTGTGTGGTTGCAACATTATGGTCCCATTGAGTACATTTTTGGAGAGAGGGACATCAGTTGCACCACAGGGCAGGGTGGAGGATGCGGTGCACGATACATTTTCTTTCTTCGGTAAGCATTTTTTTGTGTTTAATACTTTTGGAATTTTGGTTTTTGATGTTGATTATAAAATGACCTTTTTCATGTTTGAAATGTACTAACTCGATTTTCCTTCACAGCAGGTAACTAGTGTGTGGTTGCAACATTACGGTCCCATTGAGTACATTTTTGGAGAGAGGGACATCAGTTGCACCACAGGGCAGGGTGGAGGGTGCGGTGCACGATACATTTTCTTTCTTCGGTAAGCATTTTTTTGTGTTTAATACTTTTGGAATTTTGGTTTTTGATGTTGATTATAAAATGACGTTTTTCATGTTTGAAATGTACTAACTCGATTTTCCCCCACAGCAGGTAAGTAGTGTGTGGTTGCAACATTATGGTCACATTGAGTACATTTTTGTAGAGAAGGACATCAGTTGCACCACAGGGCAGGGTGGAGGGTTCCGTGCACGATACATTTTCTTTCTTCGTTAAGGATTTTTTTGTGTTTAATACTTTTGGAATTTTGGTTTTCGATGTTGATTATAAAATGACCTTTATCATGTTTGAAATGTACTAACTCGATTTTCCACCACAGCAGGTAACTAGTGTGTGGTTGCAACATTACGGTCCCATTGAGTACATTTTCGGAGAGAGGGACATCAGTTGCACCACAGGGCAGGGTGGAGGGTGCAGTCCACGATACATTTTCTTTCTTCGGTAAGAATTTTTTTGTGTTTAGTACTTTTGGAATTTTGGTTTTTGATGTTGATTATAAAATGACCTTTTTCATGTTTGAAATGTACTAACTCGATTTTCCCCCACAGCAGGTAACTAGTGTGTGGTTGCAACATTACGGTCCCAGTGAGTACATTTTTGGAGAGGGACATCAGTTGCACCACAGGGCAGGGTGGAGGGTGCCTTGCACGATACATATTCTTTCTTCGGTAAGCATTTTTTTGTGTTTAATACTTTCGGAATTTTGGTTTTTGATGTTGATTATAAAATGACCTTTTTCATGTTTGAAAGTTAATAACTCAATTTTCCCACTCAGCAGGTGACTAGTGTGTGGTTGCAACATTACGGTCCCATTGAGTACATTTTTGGAGAGAGGGACATCAGTTGCACCACAGGGTAGAGTGGAGGGTGCGGTGCACGATACATTTTCTTTCTTCGGTAATCATTTCTTTGTGTTTTATACTTTTGGAATTTTGGTTTTTGATGTTGATTATAAAATGACCTTTTTCATGTTTGAAATGTACTAACTCAATTTTCCCCCACAGCAGGTAACTAGTGTGTGGTTGCAACTTTACGGTCACATTAAGTACATTTTTGGAGAGAAGGACATCAGTTGCACCACAGGGCAGGGTGAAGGGTGCCATGCACGATCCATTTTCTTTCTTCGGTAAGCATTTTTTGTGTTTAATACTTTTGGAATTTTGGTTTTTGATGTTGATTGTAAAATGACCTTTTTCATGTTTGAAATGTACTAACTCCATTTTCCCCCACAGCAGGTAACTAGTGTGTGGTTGCAATGTTACGGTCCCATTGAGTACATTTTTGGAGAGAGGGACATCAGTTGCACCACAGGGCAGGGTGGAAGGTGCGGTGCACGATACATTTTCTTTCTTCGGTAAGCATTTTTTTGTGTTTAATACTTTTGGAATTTTGGTTTTTGACGTTGATTATAAAATGACCTTTTTCATGTTTGAAATGTACTAACTCGATTTTTCCTCACTGCAGGTCAACTGGTGTGTGGTTGCAACATTACGGTCCCATTAAGTACATTTTCGAAGAGAGGGACATCAGTTGCACCACAGGGCAGGGTGGAGGGTGCCATGCACGATACATTTTCTTTCTTCGGTAAGCATTTTTTTGTGTTTAATACTTTTGGAATTTTGGTTTTTGATGTTGATTATAAAATGACCTTTTTCATGTTTGAAATGTACTAACTTGAATTTCCCCCACAGCGGGTAACTAGTGTGTGGTTGCAACATTACGGTCCCATTGAGTACATTTTTGGAGAGATGGACATCAGTTGCACCACAGGGCAGGGTGGAGGGTGCGGTGCACGATACATTTTCTTTTTCGGTAAGCATTTTTTTGTGTTTAATACTTTTGGAATTTTGGTTTTTGATGTTGATTATAAAATGACCTTTTTCATGTTTGAAATGTACTAACTCGATTTTCCCCCACAACAGGTCGACTAGTGTGTGGTTGCAACATTACGGTCCCATTGAGTACATTTTTGGAGAGAGGGACATCAGTTGCACCACAGGGCAGGGTGGAGGGTGCGGTTCACGATACATTTGCTTTCTTCGGTAAGCATTTTTTTGGGTTTAATACTTTTGGAATTTTGGTTTTTGATGTTGATTATAAAATGACCTTTTTCATGTTTGAAATGTACTAACTCGATTTTCCCCCACAGCAGGTAACTAGTGTGTGGTTGCAACATTATGGTCACATTGAGTACATTTTTGTAGAGAAGGACATCAGTTGCACCACAGGGCAGGCTGGAGGGTGCAGTGCACGATACATTTTCTTTCTTAGTAAGCATTTTTTGCGTTTAATATTTTTGGAATTTTGGTTTTTGATGTTGATTATAAAATGACCTTTTTCATGTTTGAAATGTACTAACTCAATTTTCCCCCACAGCAGGTAACTAGTGTGTGGTTGCAACATTACGGTCCCATTGAGTACATTTTTGGAGAGAGGGACATCAGTTGCACCACAGGGCAGGGTGGAGGGTGCCGTGCACGATACATTTCCTTTCTTCGGTAAGCATTTTTTTGTGTTTAATACTTTTGGAATTTTGGTTTTTGATAATGATTATAAAATGGCCTTTTTCATGTTTGAAATGTACTAACTCGATTTTCCCCCACAGCAGGTAACTAGTGTGTGGTTGCAACATTACAGTCCCAGTGAGTACATTTTTGGAGAGGGACATCAATTGCACCACAGGGCAGTGTGGAGGGTGCCATGCACGATACATTTTCTTTCTTCGGTAAGAATTTTTTTGTGTTTAATACTTTTGGAATTTTGGTTTTTGATGTTAATTATAAAATGACCTTTTTCATGTTTGAAATGTACTATCTCGATTTTCCCCCACAGCAGGTAACTAGTGTGTGGTTGCAACATTACGGTCCCATTGAGTACATTTTTGGAGAGAGGGACATCAGTTGCACCACAGGGCAGGGTGGAGGGTGCAGTGCACGATACATTTTCTTTCTTCGGTAAGCATTTTTTTGTGTTTAGTACTTTTGGAATTTTGGTTTTTGATGTTGATTATAAAATGACCTTTTTCATGTTTGAAATGTACTAACTCGATTTTCCCCCACAGCAGGTAACTAGTGTGTGGTTGCAACATTACGGTCCCAGTGAGTACATTTTTGGAGAGGGACATCAGTTGCACCACAGGGCAGGGTGGAGGGTGCCATGCACGATACATTTTCTTTCTTCGGTAAGCATTTTTTTGTGTTTAATACTTTTGGAAATTTGGATTTTGATGTTGATTATAAAATGACCTTTTTCATGTTTGAAATGTAATAACTCAATTTTCCCACACAGCAGGTAACTAGTGTGTGGTTGCAACATTACGGTCCCATTGAGTACATTACATTGCTGTAATAGCCTAAAGACAATAAAATTTTTTTATTATTAATATCATTATTATATCAGTTGCACCACAGTTCAGGGTGGAGGGTGCGGTGCACGATACATTTTCTTTCTTCAGTAAGCATTTTTTTGTGTTTAATACTTTTGGAATTTTGGTTTTTAATGTTGATTATAAAATGACCTTTTTCATGTTTGAAATGTACTAACTCGATTTTCCCCCACAGCAGGTAACTAGTGTGTGGTTGCAACATTACGGTCCCATTGAGTACATTTTTGGAGAGAGGGACATCAGTTGCACCACAGGGCAGGGTGGAGGGTGCGCTGCACGATACATTTTCTTTCTTCAGTAAGCATTTTTTTGTGTTTAATACGTTTGGAATTTTGGTTTTTGATGTTGATTGTAAAATGACCTTTTTCATGTTTGAAATGTACTAACTCGATTTTCCCCCACAGCAGGTAACTAGTGTGTGGTTGCAAGATTACGGTCCCATTGAGTACATTTTTGGAGAGAGGGACATCAGTTGCACCACAGGGCTGGGTGGAGTGGGCAGTGCACGATACATTTTCTTTCTTTGGTAAGCATTTTTTTGTGTTTAGTACTTTTGGAATTTTGGATTTTGATGTTGATTATAAAATGACCTGTTTCATGTTTGAAATGTACTAACTTGATTTTCCCCCACAGCAGGTAACTAGTGTGTGGTTGCAACATTACGGTTCCATTGAGTACATTTTGGAGACAGGGACATCAGTTGCACCACAGGGCAGGGTGGAGGGTGCGGTGCACGATACATTTTCTTTTTTCAGTAAGCATTTTTTTGTGTTTAATACTTTTGGAATTTTGGTTTTTGATGTTGATTATAAAATGACCTTTTTCATGTTTGAAATGTACTAACTCGATTTTCCCCCACAACAGGTAACTAGTGTGTGGTTGCAACATTATGGTCCCATTTAGTACATTTTTGGAGAGAGGGACATCAGTTGCACCACAGGGCAGGGTGGAGGGTGCGGTGCACGATACATTTTCTTTCTTCGGTAAGCATTTTTTTGTGTTTAATACTTTTGGAATTTTGGTTTTTGATGTTGATTATAAAATGACCTTTTTCATGTTTGAAATGTACTAACTCGATTTTCCTTCACAGCAGGTAACTAGTGTGTGTTTGCAACATTACGGTCCCATTGAGTACATTTTTGGAGAGAGGGACATCAGTTGCACCACAGGGCAGGGTGGAGGGTGCGGTGCACGATACATTTTCTTTCTTCGGTAAGCATTTTTTTGTGTTTAATACTTTTGGAATTTTGATTTTTGATGTTGATTATAAAATGACGTTTTTCATGTTTGAAATGTACTAACTCGATTTTCCCCCACAGCAGGTAAGTAGTGTGTGGTTGCAACATTATGGTCACATTGAGTACATTTTTGTAGAGAAGGACATCAGTTGCACCACAGGGCAGGGTGGAGGGTTCCGTGCACGATACATTTTCTTTCTTCGTTAAGGATTTTTTTGTGTTTAATACTTTTGGAATTTTGGTTTTTGATGTTGATTATAAAATGACCTTTATCATGTTTGAAATGTACTAACTCGATTTTCCACCACAGCAGGTAACTAGTGTGTGGTTGCAACATTACGGTCCCATTGAGTACATTTTCGGAGAGAGGGACATCAGTTGCACCACAGGGCAGGGTGGAGGGTGCAGTGCACGATACATTTTCTTTCTTCGGTAAGCATTTTTTGCGTTTAATATTTTTGGAATTTTGGTTTTTGATGTTGATTATAAAATGACCTTTTTCATGTTTGAAATGTACTAACTCAATTTTCCCCCACAGCAGGTAACTAGTGTGTGGTTGCAACATTACGGTCACATTGAGTACATTTTTGGAGAAAGGGACATCAGTTGCACCACAGGGCAGGGTGGAGGGTGCCGTGCACGATACATTTCCTTTCTTCGGTAAGAATTTTTTTGTGTTTAATACTTTTGGAATTTTGGTTTTTGATAATGATTATAAAATGGCCTTTTTCATGTTTGAAATGTACTAACTCGATTTTCCCCCACCGCAGGTAACTAGTGTGTGGTTGCAACATTACGGTCCCAGTGAGTACATTTTTGGAGAGGGACATCAGTTGCACCACAGGGCAGTGTGGAGGGTGCCATGCACGATACATTTTCTTTCTTCGGTAAGCATTTTTTTGTGTTTAATACTTTTGGAATTTTGGTTTTTGATGTTGATTATAAAATGACCTTTTTCATGTTTGAAATGTACTATCTCGATTTTCCCCCAAAGCAGGTAACTAGTGTGTGGTTGCAACATTACGGTCCCATTGAGTACATTTTTGGAGAGAGGGTCATCAGTTGCACCACAGGGCAGGGTGGAGGGTGCAGTCCACGATACATTTTCTTTCTTTGGTGAGAATTTTTTTGTGTTTAGTACTTTTGGAATTTTGGTTTTTGATGTTGATTATAAAATGACCTTTTTCATGTTTGAAATGTACTAACTCGATTTTCCCCCACAGCAGGTAACTAGTGTGTGGTTGCAACATTACGGTCCCAGTGAGTACATTTTTGGAGAGGGACATCAGTTGCACCACAGGGCAGGGTGGAGGGTGCCATGCACGATACATTTTCTTTCTTCGGTAAGCATTTTTTTGTGTTTAATACTTTTGGAATTTTGGTTTTTGATGTTGATTATAAAATGACCTTTTTCATGTTTGAAATGTACTAACTCGATTTTCCTTCACAGCAGGTAACTAGTGTGTGTTTGCAACATTACGGTCCCATTGAGTACATTTTTGGAGAGAGGGACATCAGTTGCACCACAGGGCAGGGTGGAGGGTGCGGTGCACGATACATTTTCTTTCTTCGGTAAGCATTTTTTTGTGTTTAATACTTTTGGAATTTTGGTTTTTGATGTTGATTATAAAATGACGTTTTTCATGTTTGAAATGTACTAACTCGATTTTCCCCCACAGCAGGTAAGTAGTGTGTGGTTGCAACATTATGGTCACATTGAGTACATTTTTGTAGAGAAGGACATCAGTTGCACCACAGGGCAGGGTGGAGGGTTCCGTGCACGATACATTTTCTTTCTTCGTTAAGGATTTTTTTGTGTTTAATACTTTTGGAATTTTGGTTTTTGATGTTGATTATAAAATGACCTTTATCATGTTTGAAATGTACTAACTCGATTTTCCACCACAGCAGGTAACTAGTGTGTGGTTGCAACATTACGGTCCCATTGAGTACATTTTCGGAGAGAGGGACATCAGTTGCACCACAGGGCAGGGTGGAGGGTGCAGTGCACGATACATTTTCTTTCTTCGGTAAGCATTTTTTGCGTTTAATATTTTTGGAATTTTGGTTTTTGATGTTGATTATAAAATGACCTTTTTCATGTTTGAAATGTACTAACTCAATTTTCCCCCACAGCAGGTAACTAGTGTGTGGTTGCAACATTACGGTCACATTGAGTACATTTTTGGAGAAAGGGACATCAGTTGCACCACAGGGCAGGGTGGAGGGTGCCGTGCACGATACATTTCCTTTCTTCGGTAAGAATTTTTTTGTGTTTAATACTTTTGGAATTTTGGTTTTTGATAATGATTATAAAATGGCCTTTTTCATGTTTGAAATGTACTAACTCGATTTTCCCCCACCGCAGGTAACTAGTGTGTGGTTGCAACATTACGGTCCCAGTGAGTACATTTTTGGAGAGGGACATCAGTTGCACCACAGGGCAGTGTGGAGGGTGCCATGCACGATACATTTTCTTTCTTCGGTAAGCATTTTTTTGTGTTTAATACTTTTGGAATTTTGGTTTTTGATGTTGATTATAAAATGACCTTTTTCATGTTTGAAATGTACTATCTCGATTTTCCCCCAAAGCAGGTAACTAGTGTGTGGTTGCAACATTACGGTCCCATTGAGTACATTTTTGGAGAGAGGGTCATCAGTTGCACCACAGGGCAGGGTGGAGGGTGCAGTCCACGATACATTTTCTTTCTTTGGTGAGAATTTTTTTGTGTTTAGTACTTTTGGAATTTTGGTTTTTGATGTTGATTATAAAATGACCTTTTTCATGTTTGAAATGTACTAACTCGATTTTCCCCCACAGCAGGTAACTAGTGTGTGGTTGCAACATTACGGTCCCAGTGAGTACATTTTTGGAGAGGGACATCAGTTGCACCACAGGGCAGGGTGGAGGGTGCCATGCACGATACATTTTCTTTCTTCGGTAAGCATTTTTTTGTGTTTAATACTTTCGGAATTTTGGTTTTTGATGTTGATTATAAAATGACCTTTTTCATGTTTGAAATGTAATAACTCAATTTTCCCACACAATAGGTGACTAGTGTGTGGTTGCAACATTACGGTCCCATTGAGTACATTTTTGGAGAGAGGGACATCAGTTGCACCACAGGGTAGAGTGGAGGGTGCGGTGCACGATACATTTTCTTTCTTCGGTAATCATTTCTTTGTGTTTTATACTTTTGGAATTTTGGTTTTTGATGTTGATTATAAAATGACCTTTTTCATGTTTGAAATGTACTAACTCAATTTTCCCCCACAGCAGGTAACTAGTGTGTGGTTGCAACTTTACGGTCACATTAAGTACATTTTTGGAGAGAAGGACATCAGTTGCACCACAGGGCAGGGTGAAGGGTGCCATGCACGATCCATTTTCTTTCTTCGGTAAGCATTTTTTTGTGTTTAATACTTTTGGAATTTTGGTTTTTGATGTTGATTGTAAAATGACCTTTTTCATGTTTGAAATGTACTAACTCCATTTTCCCCCACAGCAGGTAACTAGTGTGTGGTTGCAACGTTACGGTCCCATTGAGTACATTTTTGGAGAGAGGGACATCAGTTGCACCACAGGGCAGGGTGGAGGGTGCGGTGCACGATACATTTTCCTTCTTTGGTAATCATTTTTTTGTGTTTAATACTTTTGGAATTTTGTTTTTTGATGTTGATTATAAAATGACCTTTTTCATGTATGCAATGTACTAACTCCCTTTTCCCCCACAGCAGGTAACTAGTGTGTGGTTGCAACATTACGGTCCCATTGAGTACATTTTCGGAGAGAGGGACATCAGTTGCACCACAGGGCAGGATGGAGGGTGCCGTGCATGATACGTTTTCTTTCTTCGGTAAGCATTTTTTTGTGTTTTATACTTTTGGAATTTTGGTTTTTGACGTTGATTATAAAATGACCTTTTTCATGTTTGAAATGTACTAACTCGATTTTTCCTCACTGCAGGTCAACTGGTGTGTGGTTGCAACATTACGGTCCCATTAAGTACATTTTCGAAGAGAGGGACATCAGTTGCACCACAGGGCAGGGTGGAGGGTGCCATGCACGATACATTTTCTTTCTTCGGTAAGCATTTTTTTGTGTTTTATACTTTTGGAATTTTGGTTTTTGATGTTGATTGTAAAATGTCCTTTTTCATGTTTGAAATGTACTAACTCGATTTTCCCCCACAGCAGGTAACTAGTGTGTGGTTGCAACATTATTGTCCCATTGAGTACATTTTTGGAGAGAGGGACATCAGTTGCACCACAGGGCAGGGTGGAGGGTGCGGTGCACGATACATTTTCCTTCTTTGGTAATCATTTTTTTGTGTTTAATACTTTTGGAATTTTGTTTTTTGATGTTGATTATAAAATGACCTTTTTCATGTATGAAATGTACTAACTCCCTTTTCCCCCACAGCAGGTAACTAGTGTGTGGTTGCACCGTTACGGTCCCATTGAGTACATTTTCGGAGAGAGGGACATCAGTTGCACCACAGGGCAGGATGGAGGGTGCCGTGCATGATACGTTTTCTTTCTTCGGTAAGCATTTTTTTGTGTTTTATACTTTTGGAATTTTGGTTTTTGACGTTGTTTATAAAATGACCTTTTTCATGTTTGAAATGTACTAACTCGATTTTTCCTCACTGCAGGTCAACTGGTGTGTGGTTGCATCATTACGGTCCCATTGAGTACATTTTCGAAGAGAGGGACATCAGTTGCACCACAGGGCAGCGTGGAGCGTGCCATGCACAATACATTTTCTTTCTTCGGTTAGCATTTTTTTGTGTTTAATACTTTTGGAATTTTGGTTTTTGATGTTGATTATCAAATGACCTTTTTCATGTTTGAAATGTACTAATTCGATTTTCCCCCACAGCAGGTAACTAGTGTGTGGTTGCAACATTATGGTCCCATTGAGTACATTTTTGGAGAGAGGGACATCAGTTGCACCACAGGGCAGGGTGGAGGGTGCGGTGCACGATACATTTTCCTTCTTTGGTAATCATTTTTTTGTGTTTAATACTTTTGGAATTTTGTTTTTTGATGTTGATTATAAAATGACCTTTTTCATGTATGCAATGTACTAACTCCCTTTTCCCCCACAGCAGGTAACTAGTGTGTGGTTGCAACATTACGGTCCCATTGAGTACATTTTTGGAGAGAGGGACATCAGTTGCACCACAGGGCAGGGTGGAGGGTGCGGTGCACGATACATTTTCCTTCTTTGGTAATCATTTTTTTGTGTTTTATACTTTTGGAATTTTGGTTTTTGACGTTGATTATAAAATGACCTTTTTCATGTTTGAAATGTACTAACTCGATTTTTCCTCACTGCAGGTCAACTGGTGTGTGGTTGCAACATTACGGTCCCATTAAGTACATTTTCGAAGAGAGGGACATCAGTTGCACCACAGGGCAGGGTGGAGGGTGCCATGCACGATACATTTTCTTTCTTCGGTAAGCATTTTTTTGTGTTTTATACTTTTGGAATTTTGGTTTTTGATGTTGATTGTAAAATGTCCTTTTTCATGTTTGAAATGTACTAACTCGATTTTCCCCCACAGCAGGTAACTAGTGTGTGGTTGCAACATTATTGTCCCATTGAGTACATTTTTGGAGAGAGGGACATCAGTTGCACCACAGGGCAGGGTGGAGGGTGCGGTGAACGATACATTTTCCTTCTTTGGTAATCATTTTTTTGTGTTTAATACTTTTGGAATTTTGTTTTTTGATGTTGATTATAAAATGACCTTTTTCATGTATGCAATGTACTAACTCCCTTTTCCCCCACAGCAGGTAACTAGTGTGTGGTTGCAACATTACGGTCCCATTGAGTACATTTTCGGAGAGAGGGACATCAGTTGCACCACAGGGCAGGATGGAGGGTGCCGTGCATGATACGTTTTCTTTCTTCGGTAAGCATTTTTTTGTGTTTTATACTTTTGGAATTTTGGTTTTTGACGTTGTTTATAAAATGACCTTTTTCATGTTTGAAATGTACTAACTCGATTTTTCCTCACTGCAGGTCAACTGGTGTGTGGTTGCATCATTACGGTCCCATTGAGTACATTTTCGAAGAGAGGGACATCAGTTGCACCACAGGGCAGCGTGGAGCGTGCCATGCACAATACATTTTCTTTCTTCGGTTAGCATTTTTTTGTGTTTAATACTTTTGGAATTTTGGTTTTTGATGTTGATTATCAAATGACCTTTTTCATGTTTGAAATGTACTAATTCGATTTTCCCCCACAGCAGGTAACTAGTGTGTGGTTGCAACATTATGGTCCCATTGAGTACATTTTTGGAGAGAGGGACATCAGTTGCACCACAGGGCAGGGTGGAGGGTGCGGTGCACGATACATTTTCCTTCTTTGGTAATCATTTTTTTGTGTTTAATACTTTTGGAATTTTGTTTTTTGATGTTGATTATAAAATGACCTTTTTCATGTATGCAATGTACTAACTCCCTTTTCCCCCACAGCAGGTAACTAGTGTGTGGTTGCAACATTACGGTCCCATTGAGTACATTTTCGGAGAGAGGGACATCAGTTGCACCACAGGGCAGGATGGAGGGTGCCGTGCATGATACGTTTTCTTTCTTCGGTAAGCAATTTTTGTGTTTTATACTTTTGGAATTTTGGTTTTTGACGTTGATTATAAAATGACCTTTTTCATGTTTGAAATGTACTAACTCGATTTTTCCTCACTGCAGGTCAACTGGTGTGTGGTTGCAACATTACGGTCCCATTAAGTACATTTTCGAAGAGAGGGACATCAGTTGCACCACAGGGCAGGGTGGAGGGTGCCATGCACGATACATTTTCTTTCTTCGGTAAGCATTTTTTTGTGTTTTATACTTTTGGAATTTTGGTTTTTGATGTTGATTGTAAAATGTCCTTTTTCATGTTTGAAATGTACTAACTCGATTTTCCCCCACAGCAGGTAACTAGTGTGTGGTTGCAACATTATTGTCCCATTGAGTACATTTTTGGAGAGAGGGACATCAGTTGCACCACAGGGCAGGGTGGAGGGTGCGGTGCACGATACATTTTCCTTCTTTGGTAATCATTTTTTTGTGTTTAATACTTTTGGAATTTTGTTTTTTGATGTTGATTATAAAATGACCTTTTTCATGTATGAAATGTACTAACTCCCTTTTCCCCCACAGCAGGTAACTAGTGTGTGGTTGCACCGTTACGGTCCCATTGAGTACATTTTCGGAGAGAGGGACATCAGTTGCACCACAGGGCAGGATGGAGGGTGCCGTGCATGATACGTTTTCTTTCTTCGGTAAGCATTTTTTTGTGTTTTATACTTTTGGAATTTTGGTTTTTGACGTTGTTTATAAAATGACCTTTTTCATGTTTGAAATGTACTAACTCGATTTTTCCTCACTGCAGGTCAACTGGTGTGTGGTTGCATCATTACGGTCCCATTGAGTACATTTTCGAAGAGAGGGACATCAGTTGCACCACAGGGCAGCGTGGAGCGTGCCATGCACAATACATTTTCTTTCTTCGGTTAGCATTTTTTTGTGTTTAATACTTTTGGAATTTTGGTTTTTGATGTTGATTATCAAATGACCTTTTTCATGTTTGAAATGTACTAATTCGATTTTCCCCCACAGCAGGTAACTAGTGTGTGGTTGCAACATTATGGTCCCATTGAGTACATTTTTGGAGAGACGGACATCAGTTGCACCACAGGGCAGGGTGGAGGGTGCGGTGCACGATACATTTTCCTTCTTTGGTAATCATTTTTTTGTGTTTAATACTTTTGGAATTTTGTTTTTTGATGTTGATTATAAAATGACCTTTTTCATGTATGCAATGTACTAACTCCCTTTTCCCCCACAGCAGGTAACTAGTGTGTGGTTGCAACATTACGGTCCCATTGAGTACATTTTCGGAGAGAGGGACATCAGTTGCACCACAGGGCAGGATGGAGGGTGCCGTGCATGATACGTTTTCTTTCTTCGGTAAGCATTTTTTTGTGTTTTATACTTTTGGAATTTTGGTTTTTGACGTTGATTATAAAATGACCTTTTTCATGTTTGAAATGTACTAACTCGATTTTTCCTCACTGCAGGTCAACTGGTGTGTGGTTGCAACATTACGGTCCCATTAAGTACATTTTCGAAGAGAGGGACATCAGTTGCACCACAGGGCAGGGTGGAGGGTGCCATGCACGATACATTTTCTTTCTTCGGTAAGCATTTTTTTGTGTTTTATACTTTTGGAATTTTGGTTTTTGATGTTGATTGTAAAATGTCCTTTTTCATGTTTGAAATGTACTAACTCGATTTTCCCCCACAGCAGGTAACTAGTGTGTGGTTGCAACATTATTGTCCCATTGAGTACATTTTTGGAGAGAGGGACATCAGTTGCACCACAGGGCAGGGTGGAGGGTGCGGTGCACGATACATTTTCCTTCTTTGGTAATCATTTTTTTGTGTTTAATACTTTTGGAATTTTGTTTTTTGATGTTGATTATAAAATGACCTTTTTCATGTATGCAATGTACTAACTCCCTTTTCCCCCACAGCAGGTAACTAGTGTGTGGTTGCAACATTACGGTCCCATTGAGTACATTTTCGGAGAGAGGGACATCAGTTGCACCACAGGGCAGGATGGAGGGTGCCGTGCATGATACGTTTTCTTTCTTCGGTAAGCATTTTTTTGTGTTTTATACTTTTGGAATTTTGGTTTTTGACGTTGTTTATAAAATGACCTTTTTCATGTTTGAAATGTACTAACTCGATTTTTCCTCACTGCAGGTCAACTGGTGTGTGGTTGCATCATTACGGTCCCATTGAGTACATTTTCGAAGAGAGGGACATCAGTTGCACCACAGGGCAGCGTGGAGCGTGCCATGCACAATACATTTTCTTTCTTCGGTTAGCATTTTTTTGTGTTTAATACTTTTGGAATTTTGGTTTTTGATGTTGATTATCAAATGACCTTTTTCATGTTTGAAATGTACTAATTCGATTTTCCCCCACAGCAGGTAACTAGTGTGTGGTTGCAACATTATGGTCCCATTGAGTACATTTTTGGAGAGAGGGACATCAGTTGCACCACAGGGCAGGGTGGAGGGTGCGGTGCACGATACATTTTCCTTCTTTGGTAATCATTTTTTTGTGTTTAATACTTTTGGAATTTTGTTTTTTGATGTTGATTATAAAATGACCTTTTTCATGTATGCAATGTACTAACTCCCTTTTCCCCCACAGCAGGTAACTAGTGTGTGGTTGCAACATTACGGTCCCATTGAGTACATTTTCGGAGAGAGGGACATCAGTTGCACCACAGGGCAGGATGGAGGGTGCCGTGCATGATACGTTTTCTTTCTTCGGTAAGCATTTTTTTGTGTTTTATACTTTTGGAATTTTGGTTTTTGACGTTGATTATAAAATGACCTTTTTCATGTTTGAAATGTACTAACTCGATTTTTCCTCACTGCAGGTCAACTGGTGTGTGGTTGCAACATTACGGTCCCATTAAGTACATTTTCGAAGAGAGGGACATCAGTTGCACCACAGGGCAGGGTGGAGGGTGCCATGCACGATACATTTTCTTTCTTCGGTAAGCATTTTTTTGTGTTTTATACTTTTGGAATTTTGGTTTTTGATGTTGATTGTAAAATGTCCTTTTTCATGTTTGAAATGTACTAACTCGATTTTCCCCCACAGCAGGTAACTAGTGTGTGGTTGCAACATTATTGTCCCATTGAGTACATTTTTGGAGAGAGGGACATCAGTTGCACCACAGGGCAGGGTGGAGGGTGCGGTGCACGATACATTTTCCTTCTTTGGTAATCATTTTTTTGTGTTTAATACTTTTGGAATTTTGTTTTTTGATGTTGATTATAAAATGACCTTTTTCATGTATGAAATGTACTAACTCCCTTTTCCCCCACAGCAGGTAACTAGTGTGTGGTTGCACCGTTACGGTCCCATTGAGTACATTTTCGGAGAGAGGGACATCAGTTGCACCACAGGGCAGGATGGAGGGTGCCGTGCATGATACGTTTTCTTTCTTCGGTAAGCATTTTTTTGTGTTTTATACTTTTGGAATTTTGGTTTTTGACGTTGTTTATAAAATGACCTTTTTCATGTTTGAAATGTACTAACTCGATTTTTCCTCACTGCTGGTCAACTGGTGTGTGGTTGCAACATTACGGTCCCATTGAGTACATTTTCGAAGAGAGGGACATCAGTTGCACCACAGGGCAGCGTGGAGCGTGCCATGCACAATACATTTTCTTTCTTCGGTTAGCATTTTTTTGTGTTTAATACTTTTGGAATTTTGGTTTTTGATGTTGATTATCAAATGACCTTTTTCATGATTGAAATGTACTAATTCGATTTTCCCCCACAGCAGGTAACTAGTGTGTGGTTGCAACATTATGGTCCCATTGAGTACATTTTTGGAGAGACGGACATCAGTTGCACCACAGGGCAGGGTGGAGGGTGCGGTGCACGATACATTTTCCTTCTTTGGTAATCATTTTTTTGTGTTTAATACTTTTGGAATTTTGTTTTTTGATGTTGATTATAAAATGACCTTTTTCATGTATGCAATGTACTAACTCCCTTTTCCCCCACAGCAGGTAACTAGTGTGTGGTTGCAACATTACGGTCCCATTGAGTACATTTTCGGAGAGAGGGACATCAGTTGCACCACAGGGCAGGATGGAGGGTGCCGTGCATGATACGTTTTCTTTCTTCGGTAAGCATTTTTTTGTGTTTTATACTTTTGGAATTTTGGTTTTTGACGATGATTATAAAATGACCTTTTTCATGTTTGAAATGTACTAACTCGATTTTTCCTCACTGCAGGTTAACTGGTGTGTGGTTGCAACATTACGGTCCCATTAAGTACATTTTCGAAGAGAGGGACATCAGTTGCACCACAGGGCAGGGTGGAGGGTGCCATGCACGATACATTTTCTTTCTTCGGTAAGCATTTCTTGTGTTTTATACTTTTGGAATTTTGGTTTTTGATGTTGATTGTAAAATGTCCTTTTTCATGTTTGAAATGTACTAACTCGATTTTCCCCCACAGCAGGTAACTAGTGTGTGGTTGCAACATTACGGTCCCATTGTGTACATTTTTGGAGAGAGGGACATCAGTTGCACCACAGGGCAGAGTGGAGGGTGCGGTGCACGATACATTTTCTTTCTTCAGTAAGCATTTTTTTGTGTTTAATACTTTTGGAATTTTGGTTTTTGATGTTGATTATAAAATGACCTTTTTCATGTTTGAAATGTACTAACTCGATTTTCCCCCCCAGCAGGTAACTAGTGTGTGGTTGCAACATTACGGTCCCATTGAGTACATTTTTGGAGAGAGGGACATCAGTTGCACCACAGGGCAGGGTGGAGGGTGCCGTGCACGATATATTTTTCTTTCTTCAGTAAGCATTTTTTGGTGTTTAATACTTTTGGAATTTTTGTTTTTGATGTTGATTATAAAATGACATTTTTCATGTTTGAAATGTACTAACTTGATTTTCCCCCCAGCAGCAGGTAACTGGTGTGTGGTTGCAAAATTACGGTCCCATTGAGTACATTTTCTGAGAGAGGGACATCAGTTGCACCACAGGGCAGGGTGGAGGGTGCAGTGCATGATACATTTTCTTTCTTCGGTAAGCATTTTTTTGTGTTTAATACTTTTGGAATTTTGTTTTTTGATGTTGATTATAAAATGACCTTTTTCATGTTTGAAATGTACTAACTCGATTTTCCCCCACAGCAGGTTACTAGTGTGTGGTTGCAACATTACAGTCCCATTGAGTACATTTTTGGAGAGAGGGACATCAGTTGCACCACAGGGCAGGGTGGAGGGTGCGGTGCACGATACATTTTCTTTCTTCGGTAAGCATTTTTTTGTGTTTAATACTTTTGGAATTTTGTTTTTTGATGATGATTATAAAATGACCTTTTTCATGTTTGAAATGTACTAACACGATTTTGCCCCACAGCAGGTAACTAGTGTGTGGTTGCAACATTACGATCCCATTGAGTACATTTTTGGAGAGAGGGACATCAGTTGCACCACAGGGCAGGGTAGAGGGTGCCGTGCACGATACATTTTCTTTCTTCGGTAAGCATTTTTTTGTGTTTAATACTTTTGGGATTTTGGTTTTTGATGTTGATTACAAAATGACCTTTTTCATGTTTGAAATGTACTAACTTGATTTTCCCCCACAGCAGGTAACTAGTGTGTGGTTGCAACATTACGGTCCCATTGAGTACATTTTTGGAGAGAGGGACATCAGTTGCACCACAGGGCAGGGTGGAGGGTGCGGTGCACGATACATTTTCTTTCTTCGGTAAGCATTTTTTTGTGTTAGTACTTTTGGAATTTTGGTTTTTCATGTTGATTATAAAATGACCTTTTTCATGTTTGAAATGTACTAACTCGATTTTCCACTACAGCAGGTAAATGGTGTGTGGTTGCAACAGTACGGTCCCAATGAGTACATTTTTGAAGAGAGGGACATCAGTTGCACCACAGGGCAGGGTGGAGGGTGCCGTGCACGATACATTTCCTTTCTTCGGTTAGCATTTTTTTGTGTTTAATCCTTTTGGAATTTTGGTTTTTGATGTTGATTATAAAATGACCTTTTTCATGTTTGAAATGTATTAACTCGATTTACACCAACAGCAGGTAACTAGTGTGTGGTTGCAACATTACGGTCCCATTGAGTACATTTTTGGAGAGAGGGACATCAGTTGCACCACAGGGCAGGGTGGAGCGTGCGATGCACGATACATTTTCTTTCTTCGGTAAGCATTTTTTTGTGTTTAATACTTTTGGAATTTTGGTTTTTCATGTTGATTATAAAATGACCTTTTTCATGTTTGAAATGTACTAACTCGATTTTCACCCACAGCAGGTAACTAGTGTGTGGTTGCAACATTACGGTCCCATTGAGTACATTTTCGGAGAGAGGGACATCAGTTGCACCACAGGGCAGGATGGAGGGTGCCGTGCATGATACGTTTTCTTTCTTCGGTAAGCATTTTTTTGTGTTTTATAGTTTTGGAATTTTTGTTTTTGACGTTGATTATAAAATGACCTTTTTCATGTTTGAAATGTACTAACTCGATTTTTCCTCACTGCAGGTCAACTGGTGTGTGGTTGCAACATTACCGTCCCATTAAGTACATTTTCGAAGAGAGGGACATCAGTTGCACCACAGGGCAGGGTGGAGGGTGCCATGCACGATACATTTTCTTTCATCGCTAAGCATTTTTTTGTGTTTTATACTTTTGGAATTTTGCTTTTTGACGTTGATTATAAAATGACCTTTTTCATGTTTGAAATGTACTAACTCGATTTTTGCTCACTGCAGGTCAACTGGTGTGTGGTTGCAACATTATGGTCCCATTGAGTACATTTTCGAAGAGAGGGACATCAGTTGCACCACGGGGCAGCGTGGAGCGTGCCATGCACAATACATTTTCTTTCTTCGGTTAGCATTTTTTTGTGTTTAATACTTTTGGAATTTTGGTTTTTGATGTTGATTATAAAATGACCTTTTTCATGTTTGAAATGTACTAATTCGATTTTCCCCCACAGCAGGTAACTAGTGTGTGGTTGCAACGTTATGGTCCCATTGAGTACATTTTTGGAGAGACGGACATCAGTTGCACCACAGGGCAGGGTGGAGGGTGCTGTGCACGATACATTTTCCTTCTTTGGTAATCATTTTTTTGTGTTTAATACTTTTGGAATTTTGTTTTTTGATGTTGATTATAAAATGAACTTTTTCATGTATGAAATGTACTAACTCCATTTTTCCCCCCCACAGCAGGTAACTAGTGTGTGGTTGCAACGTTACGGTCCCATTGAGTACATTTTCGGAGAGAGGGACATCAGTTGCACCACAGGGCAGGATGGAGGGTGCCGTGCATGATACATTTTCTTTCTTCGGTAAGCAATTTTTTGTGTTTTATACTTTTGGAATTTTGGTTTTTGACGTTGATTATAAAATGACCTTTTTCATGTTTGAAATGTACTAACTCGATTTTTCCTCACTGCAGGTCAACTGGTGTGTGGTTGCAACATTACGGTCCCATTAAGTACATTTTCGAAGAGAGGGACATCAGTTGCACCACAGGGCAGGGTGGAGGGTTCCATGCACGATACATTTTCTTTCTTCGGTAAGCATTTTTTAATGTTTTATACTTTTGGAATTTTGGTTTTTGATGTTGATTGTAAAATGTCCTTTTTCATGTTTGAAATGTACTAACTCGATTTTCCCCCACAGCAGGTAACTAGTGTGTGGTTGCAAAATTACGGTCCCATTGAGTACATTTTTGGAGAGAGGGACATCAGTTGCACCACAGGACAGGGTGGAGGGTGCCGTGCACGATACATTTTCTTTCTTCGGTAAGCATTTTTTTGTGTTTAATACTTTTGGAATTTTTGTTTTTCATGTTGATTATAAAACGACCTTTTTCATGTTTGAAATGTACTAACTCAATTTTCCACCACAGCAGGTAACTAGTGTGTGGTTGCAACATTACGGTCCCATTGAGTACATTTTCGGAGAGAGGGACATCAGTTGCACCACAGGGCAGGGTGGAGGGTGCAGTGCACGATACATTTTCTTTATTCGGTAAGCATTTTTTGCGTTTAATATTTTTGGAATTTTGGTTTTTGATGTTGATTATAAAATGACCTTTTTCATGTTTGAAATGTACTAACTCAATTTTCCCCCACAGCAGGTAACTAGTGTGTGGTTGCAACATTACGGTCCCATTGAGTACATTTTTGGAGAGAGGGACATCAGTTGCACCACAGGGCAGGGTGGAGGGTGCCGTGCACGATACATTTCCTTTCTTCGGTAAGCATTTTTTTGTGTTTAATACTTTTGGAATTTTGGTTTTTGATAATGATTATAAAATGGCCTTTTTCATGTTTGAAATGTACTAACTCGATTTTCCCCCACAGCAGGTAACTAGTGTGTGGTTGCAACATTACGGTCCCATTGAGTACATTTTTGGAGAGAGGGACATCAGTTGCACCACAGGGCAGGGTGGAGGGTGCAGTGCACGATACATTTTCTTTCTTCGTTAAGCATTTTTTTGTGTTTAATACTTTTGGAATTTTGGTTTTTGATGTTGATTATAAAATGACCTTTTTCATGTTTGAAATGTACTAACTCGATTTTCCCCCACAGCGGGTAACTAGTGTGTGGTTGCAACATTACGGTCCCATTGAGTACATTTTTGGAGAGAGGGAGATCAGTTGCCCCAGAGGGCAGGGTGGAGGGTGCCGTGCACGATACATTTTCTTTCTTCGGTAAGCATTTTTTTGTGTTTAATACTTTTGGAATTTTGGTTTTTGATGTTGATTATAAAATGACCTTTTTCATGTTTGAAATGTACTAACTTGAATTTCCCCCACAGCGGGTAACTAGTGTGTGGTTGCAACATTACGGTCCCATTGAGTACATTTTTGGAGAGAGGGACATCAGTTGCACCACAGGGCAGGGTGGAGGGTGCGGTGCACGATACATTTTCTTTTTCGGTAAGCATTTTTTTGTGTTTAATACTTTTGGAATTTTGGTTTTTGATGTTGATTATAAAATGACCTTTTTCATGTTTGAAATGTACTAACTCGATTTTCCCCCACAGCAGGTCGACTAGTGTGTGGTTGCAACATTACGGTCCCATTGAGTACATTTTTGGAGAGAGGGACATCAGTTGCACCACAGGGCAGGGTGGAAGGTGCGGTGCACGATACATTTTCTTTCTTTGGTAAGCATTTTTTTGTGTTTAATACTTTTGGAATTTTGGTTTTTGATGTTGATTATAAAATGACCTTTTTCATGTTTGAAATGTACTAACTCGATTTTCCCCCACAGCAGGTAAGTAGTGTGTGGTTTCAACATTATGGTCACATTGAGTACATTTTTGTAGAGAAGGACATCAGTTGCACCACAGGGCAGGCTGGAGGATGCAGTGCACGATATATTTTCTTTCTTCGTAAGCATTTTTTGCGTTTAATATTTTTGGAATTTTGGTTTTTGATGTTGATTATAAAATGACCTTTTTCATGTTTGAAATGTACTAACTCAATTTTCCCCCACAGCAGGTAACTAGTGTGTGGTTGCAACATTACGGTCCCATTGAGTACATTTTTGGAGAGAGGGACTTCAGTTGCACCACAGGGCAGATTGGAGGGTGCCGTGCACGATACATTTCCTTTCTTCGGTAAGCATTTTTTTGTGTTTAATACTTTTGGAATTTTGGTTTTTGATAATGATTATAAATTGGCCTTTTTCATGTTTGAAATGTACTAACTCGATTTTCCCCCACAGCAGGTAACTAGTGTGTGGTTGCAACATTACGGTCCCAGTGAGTACATTTTTGGAGAGGGACATCAGTTGCACCACAGGGCAGTGTGGAGGGTGCCATGCACGATACATTTTCTTTCTTCGGTAAGCATTTTTTTGTGTTTAATACTTTTGGAATTTTGGTTTTTGATGTTGATTATAAAATGACCTTTTTCATGTTTGAAATGTACTATCTCGATTTTCCCCCACAGCAGGTAACTAGTGTGTGGTTGCAACATTACGGTCCCATTGAGTACATTTTTGGAGAGAGGGACATCAGTTGCACCACAGGGCAGGGTGGAGGGTGCAGTGCACGATACATTTTCTTTCTTCGGTAAGCATTTTTTTGTATTTAGTACTTTTGGAATTTTGGTTTTTGATGTTGATTATAAAATGACGTTTTTCATGTTTGAAATGTACTAACTCGATTTTCCCCCACAGCAGGTAACTAGTGTGTGGTTGCAACATTACGGTCCCAGTGAGTACATTTTTGGAGAGGGACATCAGTTGCACCACAGGGCAGTGTGGAGGGTGCCATGCACGATACATTTTCTTTCTTCGGTAAGCGTTTTTTTGTGTTTGATACTTTTGGAAATTTGGTTTTTGATGTTGATTATAAAATGACCTTTTTCATGTTTGAAATGTAATAACTCAATTTTCCCACACAGCAGGTAACTAGTGTGTGGTTGCAACATTACGGTCCCATTGAGTACATTACATTGCTGTAATAGCCTAAAGACAATAAAATTTTATTATTATTATTATCATTATTATATCAGTTGCACCACAGTTCAGGGTGGAGGGTGCGGTGCACGATACATTTTCTTTCTTCAGTAAGCATTTTTTTGTGTTTAATACTTTTGGAATTTTGGTTTTTAATGTTGATTATAAAATGACCTTTTTCATGTTTGAAATGTACTAACTCGATTTTCCCCCACAGCAGGTAACTAGTGTGTGGTTGCAACATTACGGGCCCATTGAGTACATTTTTGGAGAGAGGGACATCATTGCACCACAGGGCAGGGTGGAGGGTGCCGTGCACCATACATTTTCTTTCTTCGGTAAGCATTTTTTTCGTGTTTAATACTTTTGGAATTTCGGTTATTGATGTTGATTATAAAATTACCTTTTTCATGTTTGAAATGTACTAACTCGATTTTCCCCCACGGCAGGTAACTAGTGTGTGGTTGCAACATTACGGTCCCATTGAGTACATTTTTGGACAGAGGGACATCAGTTGCACCACAGGGCAGGGTGGAGGGTGCGCTGCACGATACATTTTCTTTCTTCAGTAAGCATTTTTTTGTGTTTAATACGTTTGGAATTTTGGTTTTTGATGTTGATTGTAAAATGACCTTCTTCATGTTTGAAATGTACTAACTCGATTTTCCCCCACAGCAGGTAACTAGTGTGTGGTAGCAAGATTACGGTCCCATTGAGTACATTTTTGGAGAGAGGGACATCAGTTGCACCACAGGGCAGGGTGGAGTGGGCAGTGCACGATTCATTTTCTTTCTTTGGTAAGCATTTTTTTGTGTTTAGTACTTTTGGAATTTTGGATTTTGATGTTGATTATAAAATGACCTGTTTCATGTTTGAAATGTACTAACTCGATTTTCCCCCACAGCAGGTAACTAGTGTGTGGTTGCAACATTACGGTTCCATTGAGTACATTTTGGAGACAGGGACATCAGTTGCACCACAGGGCAGGTTGGAGGGTGCGGTGCACTATACATTTTCTTTTTTCAGTAAGCATTTTTTTGTGTTTAATACTTTTGGAATTTTGGTTTTTGATGTTGATTATAAAATGACCTTTTTCATGTTTGAAATGTACTAACTCGATTTTCCCCCACAACAGGTAACTAGTGTGTGGTTGCAACATTATGGTCCCATTGAGTACATTTTTGGAGAGAGGGACATCAGTTGCACCACAGGGCAGGGTGGAGGGTGCGGTGCACGATACATTTTCTTTCTTCGGTAAGCATTTTTTTGTGTTTAATACTTTTGGAATTTTGGTTTTTGATGTTGATTATAAAATGACCTTTTTCATGTTTGAAATGTACTAACTCAATTTTCCTTCACAGCAGGTAACTAGTGTGTGGTTGCAACATTACGGTCCCATTGAGTACATTTTTGGAGAGAGGGACATCAGTTGCACCACAGGGCAGGGTGGAGGGTTCCGTGCACGAAGCATTTTCTTTCTTCGTTAAGGATTTTTTTGTGTTTAATACTTTTGGAATTTTGGTTTTTGATGTTGATTATAAAATGACCTTTATCATGTTTGAAATGTACTAACTAGATTTTCCACCACAGCAGGTAACTAGTGTGTGGTTGCAACATTACGGTCCCATTGAGTACATTTTCGGAGAGAGGGACATCAGTTGCACCACAGGGCAGGGTGGAGGATGCAGTGCACGATACATTTTCTTTCTTCGGTAAGCATTTTTTGCGTTTAATATTTTTGGAATTATGGTTTTTGATGTTGATTATAAAATGACCTTTTTCATGTTTGAAATGTACTAACTCAATTTTCCCCCACAGCAGGTAACTAGTGTGTGGTTGCAACATTACGGTCCCATTGAGTACATTTTTGGAGAGAGGGTCATCAGCTGCACCACAGGGCAGGGTGGAGGGTGCAGTCCACGATACATTTTCTTTCTTCGGTAAGAATTTTTTTGTGTTTAGTACTTTTGGAATTTTGGTTTTTGATGTTGATTATAAAATGACCTTTTTCATGTTTGAAATGTACTAACTCGATTTTCCCCCACAGCAGGTAACTAGTGTGTGGTTGCAACATTACGGTCCCAGTGAGTACATTTTTGGAGAGGGACATCAGTTGCACCACAGGGCAGGGTGGAGGGTGCCATGCACGATACATTTTCTTTCTTTGGTAAGCATTTTTTTGTGTTTAATACTTTCGGAATTTTGGTTTTTGATGTTGATTATAAAATGACCTTTTTCATGTTTAAATGTAATAACTCAATTTTCCCCCACAGCAGGTAACTAGTGTGTGGTTGCAACTTTACGGTCCCATTGAGTACATTACATTGCTGTAATAGCCTAAAGACAAAAAAATCTTTATTATTATTATTATCATTATTATATCAGTTGCACCACAGTTCAGGGTGGAGGGTGCGGTGCACGATACATTTTCTTTCTCCAGTAAGCATTTTTTTGTGTTTAATACTTTTGGAATTTTGGTTGTTAATGTTGATTATAAAATGACCTTTTTCATGTTTGAAATGTACTAACTCGATTTTCCCCCACAGCAAATAACTAGTGTGTGGTTGCGACACTACGGTCCCATTCAGTACATTTTTGGAGAGAGGGACATCAGTTGCACCACAGGGCAGGGTGGAGGGTGCGCTGCACGATACATTTTCTTCCTTTAGTAAGCATTTTTTTGTGTTTAATACGTTTGGAATTTTGGTTTTTGATGTTGATTGTAAAATGAACTTCTTCATGTTTGAAATGTACTAACTCGATTTTCCCCCACAGCAGGTAACTAGTGTGTGGTTGCAAGATTACGGTCCCATTGAGTACATTTTTGGAGAGAGGGACATCAGTTGCACCACAGGGCAGGGTGGAGTGGGCAGTGCACGATACATTTTCTTTCTTCGGTAAGCATTTTTTTGTGTTTAGTACTTTTGGAATTTTGGATTTTGATGTTGATTATAAAATGACCTGTTTCATGATTGAAATGTACTAACTCGATTTTCCCCCACAGCAGGTAACTAGTGTGTGGTTGCAACATTACGGTTCCATTGAGTACATTTTGGAGACAGGGACATCAGTTGCACCACAGGGCAGGGTGGAGGGTGCGGTGCACGATACATTTTCTTTTTTCAGTAAGCATTTTTTTGTGTTTAATACTTTTGGAATTTTGGTTTTTGATGTTGATTATAAAATGACCTTTTTCATGTTTGAAATGTACTAACTCGATTTTCCCCCACAACAGGTAACTAGTGTATGGTTGCAACATTACGGTCCCATTGAGTACATTTTTGGAGAGAGGGACATCAGTTGCACCACAGGGCAGGGTGGAGGGTGCGGTGCACGATACATTTTCTTTTTCGGTATGCATTTTTTTGTGTTTAATACTTTTGAAATTTTGGTTTTTGATGTTGATTATAAAATGACCTTTTTCATGTTTGAAATGTACTAACTCGATTTTCCTTCACAGCAGGTAACTAGTGTGTGGTTGCAACATTACGGTCCCATTGAGTACATTTTTGGAGAGAGGGACATCAGTTGCACCACAGGGCAGGGTGGAGGGTGCCGTGCACGATACATTTTCTTTCTTCGGTAAGCATTTTTTTGTGTTTAATACTTTTGGAATTTTGGTTTTTGATGTTGATTATAAAATGACCTTTTTCATATTTGAAATGTACTAACTCGATTTTCCCCCACAGCAGGTAACTAGTGTGTGGTTGCAACATTACAGTCCCATTGAGTACATTTTTGGAGAGAGGGACATCAGTTGCACCACAGGGCAGGGTGGAGGGTGGGCTGCACGATACATTTTCTTTCTTCAGTAAGCATTTTTTTGTGTTTAATACTTTTGGAATTTTGGTTTTTGATGTTGATTATAAAATGACCTTTTTCATGTTTGAAATGTACTAACTCGATTTTCCCCCACAGCAGGTAACTAGTGTGTGGTTGCAACATTACAGTCCCATTGAGTACATTTTTGGAGAGAGGGACATCAGTTGCACCACAGGGCAGGGTGGAGGGTGCGGTGCACGATACATTTTCTTTCTTCGGTAAGCTTTTTTATGTGTTTAATACTTTTGGAATTTTGGTTTTTGATGTTGATTATAAAATGACCTTTTTCATATTTGAAATGTACTAACTCGATTTTCCCCCACAGCAGGTAACTAGTGTGTGGTTGCAACATTACAGTCCCATTGAGTACATTTTTGGAGAGAGGGACATCAGTTGCACCACAGGACAGGGTGGAGGGTGCGGTGCACGATACATTTTCTTTCTTCGGTAAGCATTTTTTTGTGTTTAATACTTTTGGAATTTTGGTTTTTGATGTTGATTATAAAATGACCTTTTTCATGTTTGAAATGTACTAACTCGATTTTCCCCCACAGCAGGTAACTAGTGTGTGGTTGCAACATTACGGTCCCATTGAGTACATTTTTGGAGAGAGGGACATCAGTTGCACCACAGGGCAGGATGGAGGGTGCCGTGCATGATACATTTTCTTTCTTCGGTAAGCTTTTTTATGTGTTTAATACTTTTGGAATTTTTGGTTTTTGATGTTGATTATAAAATGACCTTTTTCATATTTGAAATGCCCTATCTCGATTTTCCCCCACAGCAGGTAACTAGTGTGTGGTTGCAACATTACGGTCCCATTGAGTACATTTTTGGAGAGAGGGACATCAGTTGCACCACAGGGCAGGGTGGAGGGTGCGGTGCACGATACATTTTCTTTCTTCGGTAAGCATTTTTTTGTGTTTAATACTTTTGGGATTTTGGTTTTTGATGTTGATTATAAAATGACCTTTTTCATGTATGAAATGTACTAACTCTATTTTCCCCCACAGCAGGTAACTAGTGTGTGGATGCAACATTACGGTCCCATTGAGTACATTTTTGGAGAGAGGGACATCAGTTGCACCACAGGGCAGGATGGAGGGTGCCATGCACGATACATTTTCTTTCTTCGGTAAGAATTTTTTTGTGTTTAATACTTTTGGAATTTTGGTTTTTGATGTTGATTATAAAATGACCTTTTTCATATTTGAAATGTACTAACTCGATTTTCCCCCACAGCAGGTAACTAGTGTGTGGTTGCAACATTACGGTCCCATTGAGTACATTTTTGGAGAGAGGGACATCAGTTGCACCACAGGGCAGGGTGGAGGGTGCCGTGCACGATACATTTTCTTTCTTCGGTAAGCATTTTTTTGTGTTTAATACTTTTGGAATTTTGGTTTTTGATGTTGATTATAAAATGACCTTTTTCATGTATGAAATGTACTAACTCTATTTTCCCCCACAGCAGGTAACGAGTGTGTGGTTGCAACATTACGGTCCCATTGAGTACATTTTTGGAGAGAGGGACATCAGTTGCACCACAGGGCAGCATGGATGGTGCCGTGCATGATACATTTTCTTTCCTCGGTAAGCATTTTTTTGTGTTTAATACTTTTGGAATTTTGGTTTTTCATGTTGATTATAAAATGGCCTTTTTCATGTTTGACATGTACTAACTCGATATTCCCCCACAGCAGGTAACTAGTGTGTGGTTGCAACATTACGGTCCCATTGAGTACATGTTTGGAGAGAGGGACATCAGTTGCACCACAGGGCAGGGTGGAGGGTGCGCTGCACGATACATTTTCTTCCTTCAGTAAGCATTTTTTTGTGTTTAATACGTTAGGAGTTTTGGTTTTTGATGTTGATTATAAAATGACCTTTTTCATGTTTGAAATGTGCTAACTCGACTTTCCCCCACAGCAGGTAACTAGTGTGTGGTAGCAACATTACGGTCCCATTGAGTACACTTTTGGAGAGAGGGACATCAGTTGCACCACAGGGCAGGATGGAGGGTGCGGTGCACGATACATTTTCTTTCTTCAGTAAGCATTTTTTTGTGGTTAATACTTTTGGAACTTTGGTTTTTGATGTTGATTATAAAACGACCTTTTTCATGCTTGAAATTTACTAACTCGATTTTCCCCCACAGCAGGTAACTAGTGTGTGGTTGCAACATTACGGTCCCATTGAGTACATTTTTGGAGAGAGGGACATCAGTTGCACCACAGGGCAGGGTGGATGGTGCCGTGCACGATACATTTTCTTTCTTCGGTAAGCATTTCTTTGTGTTTAATACTTTTCGAATTTTGGTTTTTGATGTTGATTATAAAATGACTTTTTTCATGTTTGAAATGTACTAACCCGATTTTCCCCCACAGCAGGTAACTAGTGTGTGGTTGCAACATTACGGTCCCATTGAGTACATTTTTGGAGAGAGGGACATCAGTTGCACCACAGGGCAGTGTGGAGGGTGCCGTGCACGAAACATTTTCTTTCTTTGGTAAGCATTTTTTTGTGTTTAATACTTTTGGAATTTTGGTTTTTGATGTTGATTATAAATTGACCTTTTTCATGTTTGAAATGTACTAACTCGATTTTCCCCCACAGCAGGTAACTAGTGTGTGGTTGCAACATTACGGTCCCATTGAGTACATTTTTGGAGAGAGGGACATCAGTTGCACCATAGGGCAGGTTGGAGGGTGCAGTGCACGATACATTTTCTTTCTTTGGTAAGCATTTTTTTGTATTTAATACTTTTGGAATTTTGGTTTTTGACGTTGATTATAAAACGACCTTTTTCATGTTTGAAATGTACTAACTCGATTTTCCCCCACAGCAGGTAACTAGTGTGTGGTTGCAACATTACGGTCCCATTGAGTACACTTTTGGAGAGAAGGACATCAGTTGCACCACAGGGCAGGGTGGAGGGTGCCGTGCACGATACATTTTCTTTCTTTGGTAAGCATTTCTTTGTGTTTAATACTTTTGGAATTTTGGTTTTTGATGTTGATTATAAAATGACCTTTTTCGTGTTTGAAATGTACTAACACGATTTTCCCCCACAGCAGGTATCTAGTGTGTGGTTGCAACACTACGGTCCCATTGAGTACATTTTTGGAGAGAGGGACATCAGTTGCACCACAGGGCAGGGTGGAGGGTGCGGTGCACGATACATTTTCTTTCTTCGGTAAGCATTTCTTTGTGTTTAATACTTTTGGAATTTTGGTTTTTGATGTTGATTATAAAATGACCTTTTTCATGTTTGAAATGTACTAACTCGATTTTCCCCCACAGCAGGTAACTAGTGTGTGGTTGCAACATTACGGTCCCATTGAGTATATTTTTTGAGAGAAGGACATCAGTTGCACCACAGGGCAGGGTGGAGGGTGCGGTGCACGATACATTTTCTTTCTTCAGTAAGCACTTTTTTGTGTTTAATACTTTTGGAATTTTGGTTTTTGATTTTGATTATAAACTGACCTTTTTGATGTTTGAAATGTACTAACTCGATTTTCCCCCACAGCAGGTAACTAGTGTGTGGTTGCAACATTATGGTCCCATTGAGTACATTTTTGGAGTGAGGGACATCAGTTGCACCACAGGGCAGGCTGGAGGGTGCCGTGAACGATACATTTTTTTTCTTTGGTAAATATTTTTTTGTGTTTAATACTTTTGGAATTTTTGTTTTTGATGTTGAGTATAAAATGACCTTTTTCATGTTTGAAATGTACTAACTCGATTTTCCCCCACAGCAGGTCAACTAGTGTGTGGTTGCAACATTACGGTCCCATTGAGTACATTTTTGGAGAGAGACATCAGTTGCACCACAGGGCAGGGTGGAGGGTGCGGTGCACGATACATTTTCTTTCTTCGGTAAGCATTTTTTTGTGTTTAATACTTTTGGAATTTTGGTTTTTGACGTTGATTATAAAATGACCTTTTTCATGTTTGAAATGTACTAACTCGATTTTCCCCCACAGCAGGTAACTAGTGTGTGGTTGCAACATTACGGTCCCATTGAGTTTATTTTTGGAGTGAGGGACATCAGTTGCACCACAGGGCAGGGTGGAGGGTGCGGTGCACGATACATTTTTTTTCTTTGGTAAATATTTTTTTGTGTTTAATACTTTTGGAATTTTGGTTTTTGATGTTGAGTATAAAAAGACCTTTTTCATGTTTGAAATGTACTAATTCGATTTTCCCCCACAGCAGGTCAACTAGTGTGTGGTTGCAACATTACGGTCCCATTGAGTACATTTTTGGAGAGAGGGACATCAGTTGCACAACAGGGCAGGGTGGAGGGTGCCGTGCACGATACATTTTCTTTCTTCGGTAAGCATTTTTTTGTGTTTAATACTTTTGTAATTTTGGTTTTTGATGTTGATTATAAAATGACCTTTTTCATGTTTAAAATGTACTAACTCGATTTTCCCCCACAGCAGGTCAACTAGTGTGTGGTTGCAACATTATGGTCCTATTGAGTACATTTTTGGAGAGAGGGACATCACTTGCACCACAGGGCAGGGTGGAGGGTGCGGTGCACGATACATTTTCTTTCTTTGGTAAGCATTTCTTTGTGTTTAATACTTTTGGAATTTTGGTTTTTGATGTTTATTATAAAATGACCTTTTTCATGTTTGAAATGTACTAACTCGATTTTCCAGCACAGCAGGTAACTAGTGTGTTGTTGCAACATTACGGTCCCATTGAGTACATTTTTGGAGAGAGGGACATCAGTTGCACCACAGGGCAGGTTGGAGGGTGCGGTGCACGATACATTTTCTTTCCTCAGTAAGCATTTTTTTGTGTTTAATACTTTTGGAATTTTGGTTTCTGATGTTGATTATAAAACGACCTTTTTCATGTTTGAAATGTACTAACTCGATTTTCCCCCACAGCTGGTAACTAGTGTGTGGTTGCAATATTACGGTCCCATTGAGTACATTTTCGGAGATAGGGACATCAGGTGCTCCACAGGGCAGGGTGGAAGGTGCCGTGCACGATACATTTTCTTTCTTCGGTAAGCATTTTTTTGTGTTTAATACTTTTGGAATTTTGGTTTTTGATGTTGATTATAAAATGACCTTTTTCATGTTTGAAATGTACTAACTCGATTTTCCCGGACAGCAGGTAACTAGTGTGTGGTTGCAACATTACGGTCCCATTGAGTACATTTTTGGAGAGAGGGACATCAGTTGCACCACAGGGCAGGGTGGGGGGTGCCGTGCACGATACATTTTCTTTCTTTGGTAAGCATTTTTTTGTGTTTAATACTTTTGGAATTTTGGTTTTTGATGTTGTGTATGAAATGACCTTATTCATGTTTGAAATGTACTAACTCGATTTTCACCCACAGCAGGTAACTAGTGTGTGGTTGCAAGATTACGGTCCCATTGAGTACATTTTCGGAGAGAGGGACATCAGGTGCACCACAGGGCAGGGTGGAGGGTGCGGTGCACGATACATTTTCTTTCTTCGGTAAGCATTTTTTTGTGTTTAATACTTTTGGAATTTTGGTTTTTGATGTTGATTATAAAATGACCTTTTTCGTGTTTGAAATGTACTAACTCGATTTTCCCCCACAGCTGGTAACTAGTGTGTTGTTGCAACATTACGGTCCCATTGAGTACATTTTTGGAGAGAGGGACATCAGTTGCACCACAGGGCAGGGTGGAGGGTGCGGTGCACGATACATTTTCTTTCCTCAGTAAGCATTTTTTTGTGTTTAATACTTTTGGAATTTTGGTTTTTGATGTTGATTATAAAATGACCTTTTTCATGTTTGAAATGTACTAACTCGATTTTCCCCCACAGCAGGTAACTAGTGTGTTGTTGCAACATTACGGTCCCATTGAGTACATTTTTGGAGAGAGGGACATCAGTTGCACCACAGGGCAGGCTGGAGGGTGCCGTGCACGATATGTTTTCTTTCTTCGGTAAGCTTTTCTTTGTGTTTAATACTTTTGGAATTTTGGTTTTTGATGTTGATTATAAAATGACCTTTTTCATGTTTGAAATGTACTAACTCGATTTTCCCCCACAGCAGGTAACTAGTGTGTGGTTGCAACATACGGTCCCATTGAGTACATTTTTGGAGAGAGGGACATCAGTTGCACCACAGGGCAGGGTGGAGGGTGCCGTGCACGATATATTTTCTTTCTTCGGTAAGCATTTCTTTGTGTTTAATACTTTTGGAATTTTGGTTTTTGATGTTGATTATATTATGACCTTTTTCATGTTTGAAATGTACTAACTCGATTTTCCCCCACAGCAGGTAACTAGTATGTGGTTGCAACATTACGGTCCCATTGAGTACATTTTTGGAGAGAGGAACATCAGTTGCACCACAGGGCAGGGTGGAGGGTGCCGTGCACGATACGTTTTCTTTCTTCGGTAAGCATTTTTTTGTGTTTAATACTTTTGGAATTTTGGTTTTTGATGTTGATTATAAAATGACCTTTTTCATGTTTGAAATATACTAACACGATTTTCCCCCACAGCAGGTAACTAGTGTGTGGTTGCAACATTACGGTCCCATTGAGTACATTTTCAGAGAGAGGGACATCAGTTGCACCACAGGGCAGGGTGGAGGGTGCCGTGCACGATACATTTTCTTTCTTTGGTAAGCATTTTTTTGTGTTTAATACTTTTGGAATGTTGGTTTTTGATGTTGATTATAAAATGACCTTTTTCATGTTTGAAATGTACTAACTCGATTTTCCCCCACAGCAGGTAACTAGTGTGTGGTTGCAACATTACGGTCCCATTGAGTACATTTTCGGAGAGAGGGACATCAGGTGCACCACAGGGCAGGGTGTAGGGTGCTGTGCATGATACATTTTCTTTCTTCGGTAAGAATTTCTTTGTGTTTAATACTTTTGGAATTTTGGTTTTTGATGTTGATTATAAAATGACCTTTTTCATGTTTGAAATGTACTAACTCGATTTTCCCCCACAGCAGGTAACTAGTGTGTGGTTGCAACATTACGGTCCCATTGAGTACATTTTCGGAGAGAGGGACATCAGTTGCACCATAGGGCAGGTTGGAGGGTGCGGTTCACGATACATTTTCTTTCTTCTGTAAGCATTTTTTTGTGTTTAATACATTTGGAATTTTGGTTTTTGATGTTGATTATAAGATGACCTTTTTCATGTTTGAAATGTACTAACTCGATTTTCCCCCACAGCTGGTAACTAGTGTGTTGTTGCAACATTACGGTCCCATTGAGTACATTTTCGGAGAGAGGGACATCAGGTGCACCACAGGGCAGGGTGGAGGGTGCGGTGCACGATACATTTTCTTTCTTCGGTAAGCATTTTTTTGTGTTTAATACTTTTGGAATTTTGGTTTTTTGATGTTGATTATAAAATGACCTTTTTCGTGTTTGAAATGTACTAACTCGATTTTCCCCCACAGCTGGTAACTAGTGTGTTGTTGCAACATTACGGTCCCATTGAGTACATTTTCGGAGAGAGGGACATCAGGTGCACCACAGGGCAGGGTGGAGGGTGCCGTGCACGATACATTTTCTTTCTTCGGTAAGCATTTTTTTGTGTTTTATACTTTTGGAATTTTGGTTTTTGATGTTGATTATAAAATGACCTTTTTCATGTTTGAAATGTACTAACTCGATTTTCCCCCACAGCAGGTCAACTGGTGTGTGGTTGCAACATTACGGTCCCATTGAGTACATTTTCGGAGAGAGGGACATTAGGTGCACCTCAGGGCAGGGTGGAGGGTGTGGTCCACGATACATTTTCTTTCTTCGGTAAGCATTTTTTTGTGTTTAATACTTTTGGAATTTTGGTTTTTGATGTTGATTATAAAATGACCTTTTTCATGTTTGAAATGTACTAACTCGATTTTCCCCCACAGCAGGTAACTAGTGTGTTGTTGCAACATTACGGTCCCATTGAGTACATTTTTGGAGAGAGGGACATCAGTTGCACCACAGGGCAGGCTGGAGGGTGCCGTGCACGATATGTTTTCTTTCTTCGGTAAGCTTTTCTTTGTGTTTAATACTTTTGGAATTTTGGTTTTTGATGTTGATTATAAAATGACCTTTTTCATGTTTGAAATGTACTAACTCGATTTTCCCCCACAGCAGGTAACTAGTGTGTGGTTGCAACATACGGTCCCATTGAGTACATTTTTGGAGAGAGGGACATCAGTTGCACCACAGGGCAGGGTGGAGGGTGCCGTGCACGATATATTTTCTTTCTTCGGTAAGCATTTCTTTGTGTTTAATACTTTTGGAATTTTGGTTTTTGATGTTGATTATATTATGACCTTTTTCATGTTTGAAATGTACTAACTCGATTTTCCCCCACAGCAGGTAACTAGTATGTGGTTGCAACATTACGGTCCCATTGAGTACATTTTTGGAGAGAGGAACATCAGTTGCACCACAGGGCAGGGTGGAGGGTGCCGTGCACGATACGTTTTCTTTCTTCGGTAAGCATTTTTTTGTGTTTAATACTTTTGGAATTTTGGTTTTTGATGTTGATTATAAAATGACCTTTTTCATGTTTGAAATATACTAACACGATTTTCCCCCACAGCAGGTAACTAGTGTGTGGTTGCAACATTACGGTCCCATTGAGTACATTTTCAGAGAGAGGGACATCAGTTGCACCACAGGGCAGGGTGGAGGGTGCCGTGCACGATACATTTTCTTTCTTTGGTAAGCATTTTTTTGTGTTTAATACTTTTGGAATGTTGGTTTTTGATGTTGATTATAAAATGACCTTTTTCATGTTTGAAATGTACTAACTCGATTTTCCCCCACAGCAGGTAACTAGTGTGTGGTTGCAACATTACGGTCCCATTGAGTACATTTTCGGAGAGAGGGACATCAGGTGCACCACAGGGCAGGGTGTAGGGTGCTGTGCATGATACATTTTCTTTCTTCGGTAAGAATTTCTTTGTGTTTAATACTTTTGGAATTTTGGTTTTTGATGTTGATTATAAAATGACCTTTTTCATGTTTGAAATGTACTAACTCGATTTTCCCCCACAGCAGGTAACTAGTGTGTGGTTGCAACATTACGGTCCCATTGAGTACATTTTCGGAGAGAGGGACATCAGTTGCACCATAGGGCAGGTTGGAGGGTGCGGTTCACGATACATTTTCTTTCTTCTGTAAGCATTTTTTTGTGTTTAATACTTTTGGAATTTTGGTTTTTGATGTTGATTATAAGATGACCTTTTTCATGTTTGAAATGTACTAACTCGATTTTCCCCCACAGCTGGTAACTAGTGTGTTGTTGCAACATTACGGTCCCATTGAGTACATTTTCGGAGAGAGGGACATCAGGTGCACCACAGGGCAGGGTGGAGGGTGCGGTGCACGATACATTTTCTTTCTTCGGTAAGCATTTTTTTGTGTTTAATACTTTTGGAATTTTGGTTTTTTGATGTTGATTATAAAATGACCTTTTTCGTGTTTGAAATGTACTAACTCGATTTTCCCCCACAGCTGGTAACTAGTGTGTTGTTGCAACATTACGGTCCCATTGAGTACATTTTCGGAGAGAGGGACATCAGGTGCACCACAGGGCAGGGTGGAGGGTGCCGTGCACGATACATTTTCTTTCTTCGGTAAGCATTTTTTTGTGTTTTATACTTTTGGAATTTTGGTTTTTGATGTTGATTTTAAAATGACCTTTTTCATGTTTGAAATGTACTAACTCGATTTTCCCCCACAGCAGGTCAACTGGTGTGTGGTTGCAACATTACGGTCCCATTGAGTACATTTTCGGAGAGAGGGACATTAGGTGCACCTCAGGGCAGGGTGGAGGGTGTGGTCCACGATACATTTTCTTTCTTCGGTAAGCATTTTTTTGTGTTTAATACTTTTGGAATTTTGGTTTTTGATGTTGATTATAAAATGACCTTTTTCATGTTTGAAATGTACTAACTCGATTTTCCCCCACAGCAGGTAACTAGTGTGTGGTTGCAACATTACGGTCCCATTGAGTACATTTTTGGAGAGAGGGACATCAGGTGCACCACAGGGCAATGTGGAGGGTGCCGTGCACGATACATTTTCTTTCTTCGGTAAGCATTTTTTTGTGTTCAATACATTTGGAATTTTGGTTTTTGATGTTGATTAAAAATGACCTTTTTCATGTTTGAAATGTACTAACTCGATTTTCCCACACAGCAGGTCAACTGCTGTGTGGTTGCAACATTACGGTCCCATTGAGTACATTTTCGGATAGAGGGACATCAGGTGCACCACAGGGCAGGTTGGAGGGTGCCGTGCACGATACATTTTTTTTTTCGGTAAGCATTTTTTTGTGTTTAATACTTTTGGAATTTTGGTTTTTGATGTTGATTATAGAATGACCTTTCTCATGTTTGAAATGTACTAACTCGATTTTCCCCCACAGCAGGTCAACTGGTGTGTGGTTGCAACATTACGGTCCCATTGAGTACATTTTCGGAGAGAGGGACATCAGTTGCACCACAGGGCAGGGTGGAGGGTGCGGTGCACGATACATTTTCTTTCCTCAGTAAGCATTTTTTTGTGTTTAATACTTTTGGAATTTTGGTTTTTGATGTTGATTATAAAATGACCTTTTTCATGTTTGAAATGTACTAACTCGATTTTCCCCCACAGCAGGTAACTAGTGTGTTGTTGCAACATTACGGTCCCATTGAGTACATTTTTGGAGAGAGGGACATCAGTTGCACCACAGGGCAGGCTGGAGGGTGCCGTGCACGATATGTTTTCTTTCTTCGGTAAGCTTTTCTTTGTGTTTAATACTTTTGGAATTTTGGTTTTTGATGTTGATTATAAAATGACCTTTTTCATGTTTGAAATGTACTAACTCGATTTTCCCCCACAGCAGGTAACTAGTGTGTGGTTGCAACATACGGTCCCATTGAGTACATTTTTGGAGAGAGGGACATCAGTTGCACCACAGGGCAGGGTGGAGGGTGCCGTGCACGATATATTTTCTTTCTTCGGTAAGCATTTCTTTGTGTTTAATACTTTTGGAATTTTGGTTTTTGATGTTGATTATATTATGACCTTTTTCATGTTTGAAATGTACTAACTCGATTTTCCCCCACAGCAGGTAACTAGTGTGTGGTTGCAACATTACGGTCCCATTGAGTACATTTTTGGAGAGAGGAACATCAGTTGCACCACAGGGCAGGGTGGAGGGTGCCGTGCACGATACGTTTTCTTTCTTCGGTAAGCATTTTTTTGTGTTTAATACTTTTGGAATTTTGGTTTTTTGATGTTGATTATAAAATGACCTTTTTCATGTTTGAAATATACTAACACGATTTTCCCCCACAGCAGGTAACTAGTGTGTGGTTGCAACATTACGGTCCCATTGAGTACATTTTCAGAGAGAGGGACATCAGTTGCACCACAGGGCAGGGTGGAGGGTTCCGTGCACGATACATTTTCTTTCTTTGGTAAGCATTTTTTTGTGTTTAATACTTTTGGAATGTTGGTTTTTGATGTTGATTATAAAATGACCTTTTTCATGTTTGAAATGTACTAACTCGATTTTCCCCCACAGCAGGTAACTAGTGTGTGGTTGCAACATTACGGTCCCATTGAGTACATTTTCGGAGAGAGGGACATCAGGTGCACCACAGGGCAGGGTGGAGGGTGCGGTGCACGATACATTTTCTTTCTTCGGTAAGCATTTTTTTGTGTTTAATACTTTTGGAATTTTGGTTTTTTGATGTTGATTATAAAATGACCTTTTTCGTGTTTGAAATGTACTAACTCGATTTTCCCCCACAGCTGGTAACTAGTGTGTTGTTGCAACATTACGGTCCCATTGAGTACATTTTCGGAGAGAGGGACATCAGGTGCACCACAGGGCAGTGTGGAGGGTGCCGTGCACGATACATTTTCTTTCTTCGGTAAGCATTTTTTTGTGTTTTATACTTTTGGAATTTTGGTTTTTGATGTTGATTATAAAATGACCTTTTTCATGTTTGAAATGTACTAACTCGATTTTCCCCCACAGCAGGTCAACTGGTGTGTGGTTGCAACATTACGGTCCCATTGAGTACATTTTCGGAGAGAGGGACATGAGGTGCACCTCAGGGCAGGGTGGAGGGTGTGGTCCACGATACATTTTCTTTCTTCGGTAAGCATTTTTTTGTGTTTAATACTTTTGGAATTTTGGTTTTTGATGTTGATTATAAAATGACCTTTTTCATGTTTGAAATGTACTAACTCGATTTTCCCCCACAGCAGGTAACTAGTGTGTGGTTGCAACATTACGGTCCCATTGAGTACATTTTTGGAGAGAGGGACATCAGGTGCACCACAGGGCAATGTGGAGGGTGCCGTGCACGATACATTTTCTTTCTTCGGTAAGCATTTTTTTGTGTTCAATACATTTGGAATTTTGGTTTTTGATGTTGATTAAAAATGACCTTTTTCATGTTTGAAATGTACTAACTCGATTTTCCCACACAGCAGGTCAACTGGTGTGTGGTTGCAACATTACGGTCCCATTGAGTACATTTTCGGATAGAGGGACATCAGGTGCACCACAGGGCAGGTTGGAGGGTGCCGTGCACGATACATTTTTTTTTTTCGGTAAGCATTTTTTTGTGTTTAATACTTTTGGAATTTTGGTTTTTGATGTTGATTATAGAATGACCTTTCTCATGTTTGAAATGTACTAACTCGATTTTCCCCCACAGCAGGTCAACTGGTGTGTGGTTGCAACATTACGGTCCCATTGAGTACATTTTCGGAGAGAGGGACATCAGTTGCACCACAGGGCAGGGTGGAGGGTGCGGTGCACGATACATTCACTTTCTTCGGTAAGCATTTTTTTGTGTTTAATACTTTTGGAATTTTGGTTTTTGACGTTGATTATAAAATGACCTTTTTCATGTTTGAAATGTACTAACTCGATTTTCCCCCACAGCAGGTCAACTGGTGAGTGGTTGCAACATTACGGTCCCATTGAGTACATTTTCGGAGAGAGGGACATCAGTTGCACCACAGGGCAGGGTGGAGGGTGCGCTGCACGATACATTTTCTTTCTTCGGTAAGCATTTTTTTGTGTTTAATACTTTTGGAATTTTGGTTTTTGATGTTGATTATATAATTACCTTTTTCATGTTTGAAATGTACTAACTCGATTTTCCCCCACAGCAGGTCAACTGGTGTGTGGTTGCAAAATTACGGTCCCATTGAGTACATTTTTGGAGAGAGGGACATCAGTTGCACCACAGGGCAGGGTGGAGGGTGCCGTGCACGATACATTTTCTTTCTTTGGTAAGCATTTTTTTGTTTTTAATACTTTTGGAATTTTGGTTTTTGATGTTGTGTATGAAATGACCTTTTTCATGTTTGAAATGTACTAACTCGATTTTCCCCCACAGCAGGTCAACTGGTGTGTGGTTGCAACATTACGGTCCCATTGAGTACATTTTCGGAGAGAGGGACATCAGGTGCACCACAGGGCAGGGTGGAGGGTGCGGTGCATGATACATTTTCTTTCTTCGGTAAGCATTTTTTTGTGTTTAATACTTTTGGAATTTGGGTTTTTGATGTTGATTATAAAATGACCTTTTCATGTTTGAGGTGTACTATCTCGATTTTCCCCCACAGCTGGTAACTAGTGTGTTGTTGCAACTTTACAGTCCCATTGAGTACATTTTCGGAGAGACGGACATCAGGTGCACCACAGGGCAGGGTGGAGGGTGCCGTGCACGATACATTTTCTTTCTTCGGTAAGCATTTTTTTGTGTTTCATACTTTTAGCATTTTGGTTTTTGATTTTGATTATAAAATGACCTTTTTCATGTTTGAAATGTACTAACTCGATTTTCCCCCACAGCAGGTCAACTGGTGTGTGGTTGCAACATTACTGTCCCATTGAGTACATTTTCGGAGAGAGGGACATCAGGTGCACCACAGGGCAGGGTGGAGGGTGCGATGCACGATACATTTTCTTTCTTCGGTAAGCATTTCTTTGTGTTTAATACTTTTGGAATTTTGGTTTTTGATGTTGATTATAAAATGACCTTTTTCATGTTTGAAATGTACTAACTCGATTTTCCCCCACAGCAGGTAACTAGTGTGTGGTTGCAACATTACGGTCCCATTGAGTACATTTTTGGAGAGAGGGACATCAGGTGCACCACAGGGCAATGTGGAGGGTGCCGTGCACGATACATTTTCTTTCTTCGGTAAGCATTTTTTTGTGTTCAATACATTTGGAATTTTGGTTTTTGATGTTGATTAAAAATGACCTTTTTCATGTTTGAAATGTACTAACTCGATTTTCCCACACAGCAGGTCATCTGGTGTGTGGTTACAACATTACGGTCCCATTGAGTACATTTTCGGATAGAGGGACATCAGGTGCACCACAGGGCAGGTTGGAGGGTGCCGTGCACGATACATTTTTTTTTTCGGTAAGCATTTTTTTGTGTTTAATACTTTTGGAATTTTGGTTTTTGATGTTGATTATAGAATGACCTTTCTCATGTTTGAAATGTACTAACTCGATTTTCCCCCACAGCAGGTCAACTGGTGTGTGGTTGCAACATTACGGTCCCATTGAGTACATTTTCGGAGAGAGGGACATCAGTTGCACCACAGGGCAGGGTGGAGGGTGCCGTGCACGATACATTTTCTTTCTTCGGTAAGCATTTTTTTGTGTTTTATACTTTTGGAATTTTGGTTTTTGATGTTGATTATAAAATGAACTTTTTCATGTTTGAAATGTACTAACTCGATTTTCCTCCACAGCAGGTCAACTGGTGTGTGGTTGCAGCATTACGGTCCCATTGAGTACATTTTCGGAGAGAGGTACATCGGGTGCACCACAGGGCAGGGTGGAGGGTGCGGTGCACGATACATTTTCTTTCTTCGGTAAGCCTTTTTTTGTGTTTAATACTTTTGGAATTTTGGTTTTCGATGTTGATTATAAAATGACCTTTTTCATGTTTGAAATGTACTAACTCGATTTTCCCCCACAACTGGTAACTAGTGTGTTGTTGCAACATTACGGTCCCATTGAGTACATTTTTGGAGAGAGGGACATCAGGTGCACCACAGGGCAGGGTGGAGGGTGCCGTGCACGATACATTTTCTTTCTTCGGTAAGCATTTTTTTGTGTTTAATACTTTTGGAATTTTGGTTTTTGATATTGATTATAAAATGACCTTTTTCATGTTTGAAATGTACTAACTCGATTTTCCCCCACAGCAGGTCAACTGGTGTGTGGTTGCAACATTACGGTCCCATTGAGTACATTTTTGGAGAGAGGGACATCAGTTGCACCACAGGGCAGGGTGGAGGGTGCGGTGCACGATACATTTCATTTCTTCGGTAAGCATTTTTTTGTGTTTTATACTTTTGGAATTTTGGTTTTTGATGTTGATTATAAAATGACCTTTTTCATGTTTGAAATGTACTAACTCGATTTTCCCCCACAGCAGGTCAATTGGTGTGTGGTTGCAATTACGGTCCCATTGAGTACATTTTTGGAGAGAGGGACATCAGTTGCACCACAGGGCAGGGTGGAGGGTGCGGTGCACGATACATTTTCTTTCTTCGGTAAGCATTTTTTTGTGTTTAATATATGTTGATTATAAAATGATCTTTTCCATGTTTGAAATGTACTAACTCGATTTTCCCCCACAGTAGGTAACTAGTGTGTGGTTGCAACATTACGCTCCCATTGAGTATATTTTTGGAGAGAGGGACATCAGTTGCACCACAGGGCAGGGTGGAGGGTGCGGTGCACGATACATTTTCTTTCTTCAGTAAGCATTTTTTTGTGTTTAATACTTTTGGAATTTTTGTTTTTCATGTTGATTATAAAATGACCTTTTTCATGTTTGAAATGTACTAACTCGATTTTCCCCCACAGCAGGTAACTAGTGTGTGGTTGCAACATTACGGTTCCATTGAGTACATTTTTGGAGAGAGGGACATGAGTTGCACCACAGGGCAGGGTGGATGGTGCAGTGCACGATACATTTTCTTTCTTCGGTAAGCATTTTTTTGTGTTTAATACTTTTGGAATTTTGGTTTTTGATGTTGATTATAAAATGACCTTTTTCATGTTTGAAATGTACTAACTCGATTTTCCCCCACAGCAGGTAACTAGTGTGTGGTTGCAACATTACGGTCCCATTGAGTACATTTTCGGAGAGAGGGACATCAGTTGCACCACAGGGCAGGGTGGAGGGTGCCGTGCACGATACTTTTTCTTTCTTCGGTAAGCATTTTTTTGTGTTTAACACTTTTGGAATTTTGGTTTTTGATGTTGTTTATAAAATGACCTCTTTCATGTTTGAAATGTACCACCTCGATTTTCCACCACAGCAGGTCAAGTAGTGTGTGGGTGCAACATTACGGTCCCATTGAGTACATTTTTGGAGAGAGGGACATCAGTTGAACCACAGTGCAGGGTGGAGGGTGCCGTGCACGATACATTTTCTTTCTTCGGTAAGCATTTCTTTGTGTTTAATACTTTTGGAATTTGGGTTCTTGATGTTGATTATAAAATGACCTTTTTCATGTTTGAAATGTACTAACTCGATTTTCCCCCACAGCAGGTAACTAGTGTGTGGTTGCAACATTACGGTCCCATTGAGTACATTTTTGGAGTGAGGGACATCAGTTGCACCACAGGGCAGGTTGGAGGGTGCAGTGCACGATACATTTTCTTTCTTCGGTAAGCATTTTTTTGTGTTTAATTCTTTTGGAATTTTTGTTTTTGATGTTGATTATAAAATGACGTTTTTCATGTTTGAAATATACTAACTCGATTTTCCCGCACAGCAGGTAACTAGTGTGTGGTTGCAACATTACGGTCCCATTGAGTACATTTTTGGAGAGAGGGACATCAGTTGCACCACAGGGCAGGGTGGAGGGTGCCGTGCACAATACATTTTCTTTCTTTTGTAAGCATTTTTTTGTGTTTAACACTTTCGGAATTTTGGTTTTTGATGTTGTGTATGAAATGACCTTTTTCATGTTTGAAATGTACTAACTCGATTTTCCCCCACAGCAGGTAACTAGTGTGTGGTTGCAAGATTACGGTCCCATTGAGTACATTTTCGGAGAGAGGGACATAAGTTGCACCACAGGGCAGGTTGGAGGGTGCGGTGCACGATACATTTTCTTTCTTCGGTAAGAATTTTTTTGTGTTTAATACTTTTGGAATTTTGGTTTTTGATGTTGATTATAAAATGACCTTTTTCATGTTTGAAATGTACTAACTCGATTTTCCCCCACAGCTGGTAACTAGTGTGTTGTTGCAACATTACGGTCCCATTGAGTACATTTTTGAAGAGAGGGACATCAGGTGCACCACAGGGCAGGGTGGAGGGTGCCGTGCACGATACATTTTCTTTCTTCGGTAAGCATTTTTTTGTGTTTAATACTTTTGGAATTTTGGTTTTTGATGTTGATTATAAAATGACCTTTTTCATGTTTGAAATGTACTAACTCGATTTTCCCCCACAGCAGGTATCTAGTGTGTGGTTGCAACATTACGGTCCCATTGAGTACATTTTCTGAGAGAGGGACATCAGTTGCACCACAGGGCAGGGTGGAGGGTGCGGTGCACGATACATTTTCTTTCTTCGGTAAGCATTTTTTTGTGTTTAATGCTTTTGGAATTTTGGTTTTTGATTTTGATTATAAAATTACCTTCTTCATGTTTGAAATGTACTAACTCGATTTTCCCCCACAGCAGGTCAACTGGTGTGTGGTTGCAACATTACGGTCCCATTGAGTACATTTTTGGAGAGAGGGACATCAGTTGCACCACAGGGCAGGTTGGAGGGTGCCGTGCACGATACATTTTCTTTCTTTGGTAAGCATATTTTTGTGTTTAATACTTTTGGAATTTTGGTTTTTGATGTTGATTATAAAATGACCTTTTTCATGTTTGAAATGTACTAACTCGATTTTCCCCCACAGCAGGTAACTAGTGTGTGGTTGCAACATTACGGTCCCATTGAGTACATATTCGGAGAGAGGGACATCAGGTGCACCACAGGGCAGGGTGGAGGGTGCCGTGCACGATACATTTTCTTTCTTCGGTAAGCATTTTTTTGTGTTTAATTCTTTTAGAATTTTTGTTTTTGATGTTGATTATAAAATGACGTTTTTCATGTTTGAAATATACTAACTCGATTTTCCCGCACAGCAGGTAACTAGTGTGTGGTTGCAACATTACGGTCCCATTGAGTACATTTTTGGAGAGAGGGACATCAGTTGCACCACAGGGCAGGGTGGAGGGTGCCGTGCACGATACATTTTCTTTCTTTTGTAAGCATTTTTTTGTGTTTAACACTTTCGGAATTTTGGTTTTTGATGTTGTGTATGAAATGACCTTTTTCATGTTTGAAATGTACTAACTCGATTTTCCCCCACAGCAGGTAACTAGTGTGTGGTTGCAAGATTACGGTCCCATTGAGTACATTTTCGGAGAGAGGGACATAAGTTGCACCACAGGGCAGGTTGGAGGGTGCGGTGCACGATACATTTTCTTTCTTCGGTAAGCATTTTTTTGTGTTTAATACTTTTGGAATTTTGGTTTTTGATGTTGATTATAAAATGACCTTTTTCATGTTTGAAATGTACTAACTCGATTTTCCCCCACAGCTGGTAACTAGTGTGTTGTTGCAACATTACGGTCCCATTGAGTACATTTTTGGAGAGAGGGACATCAGTTGCACCACAGGGCAGGGTGGAGGGTGCAGTGCACGATACATTTTCTTTCCTCAGTAAGCATTTTTTTGTGTTTAATACTTTTGGAATTTTGGTTTTTGATGTTGATTATAAAATGACATTTTTCATGTTTGAAATGTACTAACACGATTTTCCCGCACAGCAGGTAACTAGTGTGTGGTTGCAAGATTACGGTCCCATTGAGTACATTTTTGGAGAGAAGGACATCAGTTGCACCACAGGGCAGGGTGGAGGGTGCCGTGCACGATACATTTTCTTTCTTTGGTAAGCATTTTATTGTGTTTAATACTTTCGGAATTTTGGTTTTTGATGTTGTGTATGAAATGACCTTTTTCATGTTTGAAATGTACTAACTCGATTTTCCTCCACAGCAGGTCAACTGGTGTGTGGTTGCAGCATTACTGTCCCATTGAGTACATTTTCGGAGAGAGGTACATCAGGTGCACCACAGGGCAGGGTGGAGGGTGCGGTGCACGATACATTTTCTTTCTTCGGTAAGCCTTTTTTTGTGTTTAATACTTTTGGAATTTTGGTTTTTGATGTTGATTATAAAATGACCTTTTTCATGTTTGAAATGTACTAACTCGATTTTCCCCCACAGCTGGTAACTAGTGTGTTGTTGCAACATTACGGTCCCATTGAGTACATTTTTGGAGAGAGGGACATCAGGTGCACCACAGGGCAGGGTGGAGGGTGCCGTGCACGATACATTTTCTTTCTTCGGTAAGCATTTTTTTGTGTTTAATACTTTTGGAATTTTGGTTTTTGATGTTGATTATAAAATGACCTTTTTCATGTTTGAAATGTACTAACTCGATTTTCCCCCACAGCAGGAATCTAGTGTGTGGTTGCAACATTACGGTCCCATTGAGTACATTTTCCGAGAGAGGGACATCAGTTGCACCACAGGGCAGGGTGGAGGGTGCGGTGCACGATACATTTTCTTTCTTCGGTAAGCATTTTTTTGTGTTTAATGCTTTTGGAATTTTGGTTTTTGATTTTGATTATAAAATTACCTTCTTCATGTTTGAAATGTACTAACTCGATTTTCCCCCACAGCAGGTCAACTGGTGTGTGGTTGCAACATTACGGTCCCATTGAGTACATTTTTGGAGAGAGGGACATCAGTTGCACCACAGGGCAGGTTGGAGGGTGCCGTGCACGATACATTTTCTTTCTTTGGTAAGCATATTTTTGTGTTTAATACTTTTGGAATTTTGGTTTTTGATGTTGTGTATGAAATGACCTTTTTCATGTTTGAAATGTACTAACTCGATTTTCCCCCACAGCAGGTCAACTGGTGTGTGGTTGCAACATTACGGTCCCATTGAGTACATTTTTGGAGAGAGGGACATCAGTTGCACCACAGCGCAGGGTGGAGGGTGCCGTGCACGATACGTTTTCTTTCTTCGGTAAGCATTTTTTTGTGTTTAATACTTTTGGAATATTGGTTTTTGATGTTGATTATAAAATGACCTTTTCCATGTTTGAAATGTACTAACACGATTTTCCCCCACAGCAGGTAACTAGTGTGTGGTTGCAACATTACGGTCCCATTGAGTACATTTTTGGAGAGAGGGACATCAGTTGCACCACAGGGCAGGGTGGAGGGTGCGGTGCAAGATACATTTTCTTTCTTCGGTAAGCATTTTTTTGTGTTTAATATATGTTGATTATAATATGATCTTTTCCATGTTTGAAATGTACTAACTCGATTTTCCCCCACAGTAGGTAACTAGTGTGTGGTTGCAACATTACGCTCCCATTGAGTACATTTTTGGAAAGAGGGACATCAGTTGCACCACAGGGCAGGGTGGAGGGTGCAGTGCACGATACATTTTCTTTCTTCAGTAAGCATTTTTTTGTGTTTAATACTTTTGGAATTTTGGTTTTTCATGTTGATTATAAAATGACCTTTTTCATGTTTGAAATGTACTAACTCGATTTTCCCCCACAGCAGGTAAATAGTGTGTGGTTGCAACATTACGGTTCCATTGAGTACATTTTTGGAGAGAGGGACATGAGTTGCACCACAGGGCAGGGTGGATGGTGCAGTGCACGATACATTTTCTTTCTTCGGTAAGCATTTTTTTGTGTTTAATACTTTTGGAATTTTGGTTTTTGATGTTGATTATAAAATGACCTTTTTCATGTTTGAAATGTACTAACTCGATTTTCCCCCACAGCAGGTAACTAGTGTGTGGTTGCAACATTACGGTCACATTGAGTACATTTTCGGAGAGAGGGACATCAGTTGCACCACAGGGCAGGGTGGAGGGTGCCGTGCACGATACTTTTTCTTTCTTCGGTCAGCATTTTTTTGTGTTTAACACTTTTGGAATTTTGGTTTTTGATATTGTTTATAAAATGACCTTTTTCATGTTTGAAATGTACCACCTCGATTTTCCACCACAGCAGGTCAAGTAGTGTGTGGGTGCAACATTACGGTCCCATTGAGTACATTTTTGGAGAGAGGGACATCAGTTGAACTACAGTGCAGGGTGGAGGGTGCCGTGCACGATACATTTTCTTTCTTCGGTAAGCATTTCTTTGTGTTTAATACTTTTGGAATTTTGGTTTTTGATGTTGATTATAAAATGACCTTTTTCATGTTTGAAATGTACTAACTCGATTTTCCCCCACAGCAGGTAACTAGTGTGTGGTTGCAACATTACGGTCCCATTGAGTACATATTCGGAGAGAGGGACATCAGGTGCACCACAGGGCAGGGTGGAGGGTGCCGTGCACGATACATTTTCTTTCTTCGGTAAGCATTTTTTTGTGTTTAATTCTTTTGGAATTTTTGTTTTTGATGTTGATTATAAAATGACGTTTTTCATGTTTGAAATATACTAACTCGATTTTCCCCCACAGCAGGTAACTAGTGTGTGGTTGCAATATTACGGTCCCATTGAGTACATTTTCGGAGAGAGGGACATCAGTTGCACCACAGGGCAGGGTGGAGGGTGCCGTGCACGATACATTTTCTTTCTTTGGTAAGCATTTTTTTGTGTTTAACACTTTCGGAATTTTGGTTTTTGATGTTGTGTATGAAATGACCTTTTTCATGTTTGAAATGTACTAACTCGATTTTCCCCCACAGCAGGTAACTAGTGTGTGGTTGCAAGATTACGGTCCCATTGAGTACATTTTCGGAGAGAGGGACATAAGTTGCACAACAGGGCAGGTTGGAGGGTGCGGTGCACGATACATTTTCTTTCTTCGGTAAGCATTTTTTTGTGTTTAATACTTTTGGAATTTTGGTTTTTGATGTTGATTATAAAATGACCTTTTTCATGTTTGAAATGTACTAACTCGATTTTCCCCCACAGCTGGTAACTAGTGTGTTGTTGCAACATTACGGTCCCATTGAGTACATTTTTGGAGAGAGGGACATCAGTTGCACCACAGGGCAGGGTGGAGGGTGCAGTGCACGATACATTTTCTTTCCTCAGTAAGCATTTTTTTGTGTTTAATACTTTTGGAATTTTGGTTTTTGATGTTGATTATAAAATGACATTTTTCATGTTTGAAATGTACTAACACGATTTTCCCGCACAGCAGGTAACTAGTGTGTGGTTGCAAGATTACGGTCCCATTGAGTACATTTTTGGAGAGAAGGACATCAGTTGCACCACAGGGCAGGGTGGAGGGTGCCGTGCACGTTACATTTTCTTTCTTTGGTAAGCATTTTATTGTGTTTAATACTTTCGGAATTTTGGTTTTTGATGTTGTGTATGAAATGACCTTTTTCATGTTTGAAATGTACTAACTCGATTTTCCTCCACAGCAGGTCAACTGGTGTGTGGTTGCAGCATTACGGTCCCATTGAGTACATTTTCGGAGAGAGGTACATCAGGTGCACCACAGGGCAGGGTGGAGGGTGCGGTGCACGATACATTTTCTTTCTTCGGTAAGCCTTTTTTTGTGTTTAATACTTTTGGAATTTTGGTTTTTGATGTTGATTATAAAATGACCTTTTTCATGTTTGAAATGTACTAACTCGATTTTCCCCCACAGCTGGTAACTAGTGTGTTGTTGCAACATTACGGTCCCATTGAGTACATTTTTGGAGAGAGGGACATCAGGTGCACCACAGGGCAGGGTGGAGGGTGCCGTGCACGATACATTTTCTTTCTTCGGTAAGCATTTTTTTGTGTTTAATACTTTTGGAATTTTGGTTTTTGATGTTGATTATAAAATGACCTTTTTCATGTTTGAAATGTACTAACTCGATTTTCCCCCACAGCAGGTATCTAGTGTGTGGTTGCAACATTACGGTCCCATTGAGTACATTTTCCGAGAGAGGGACATCAGTTGCACCACAGGGCAGGGTGGAGGGTGCGGTGCTCGATACATTTTCTTTCTTCGGTAAGCATTTTTTTGTGTTTAATGCTTTTGGAATTTTGGTTTTTGATTTTGATTATAAAATTACCTTCTTCATGTTTGAAATGTACTAACTCGATTTTCCCCCACAGCAGGTCAACTGGTGTGTGGTTGCAACATTACGGTCCCATTGAGTACATTTTTGGAGAGAGGGACATCAGTTGCACCACAGGGCAGGTTGGAGGGTGCCGTGCACGATACATTTTCTTTCTTTGGTAAGCATATTTTTGTGTTTAATACTTTTGGAATTTTGGTTTTTGATGTTGTGTATGAAATGACCTTTTTCATGTTTGAAATGTACTAACTCGATTTTCCCCCACAGCAGGTCAACTGGTGTGTGGTTGCAACATTACGGTCCCATTGAGTACATTTTTGGAGAGAGGGACATCAGTTGCACCACAGCGCAGGGTGGAGGGTGCCGTGCACGATACGTTTTCTTTCTTCGGTAAGCATTTTTTTGTGTTTAATACTTTTGGAATATTGGTTTTTGATGTTGATTATAAAATGACCTTTTCCATGTTTGAAATGTACTAACACGATTTTCCCCCACAGCAGGTAACTAGTGTGTGGTTGCAACATTTCGGTCCCATTGAGTACATTTTTGGAGAGAGGGACATCAGTTGCACCACAGGGCAGGGTGGAGGGTGCGGTGCAAGATACATTTTCTTTCTTCGGTAAGAATTTTTTTGTGTTTAATATATGTTGATTATAAAATGATCTTTTCCATGTTTGAAATGTACTAACTCGATTTTCCCCCACAGTAGGTAACTAGTGTGTGGTTGCAACATTACGCTCCCATTGAGTACATTTTTGGAAAGAGGGACATCAGTTGCACCACAGGGCAGGGTGGAGGGTGCCGTGCACGATACTTTTTCTTTCTTCGGTCAGCATTTTTTTGTGTTTAACACTTTTGGAATTTTTGTTTTTGATGTTGTTTATAAAATGACCTTTTTCATGTTTGAAATGTACCACCTCGATTTTCCACCACAGCAGGTCAAGTAGTGTGTGGGTGCAACATTACGGTCCCATTGAGTACATTTTTGGAGAGAGGGACATCAGTTGAACTACAGTGCAGGGTGGAGGGTGCCGTGCACGATACATTTTCTTTCTTCGGTAAGCATTTCTTTGTGTTTAATACTTTTGGAATTTTGGTTTTTGATGTTGATTATAAAATGACCTTTTTCATGTTTGAAATGTACTAACTCGATTTTCCCCCACAACATGTAACTAATGTGTGGTTGGAACATTACGGTCCCATTGAGTACATTTTTGGAGTGAGGGACATCAGTTGCACCACAGGGCAGGGTGGAGGGTGCCATGCATGATACGTTTTCTTTCTTCGGTAAGCATTTTTTTGTGTTTAATACTTTTGGAATTTTGGTTTTTGATGGTGATTATAAAATGACCTTTTTCATGTTTGAAATGTACTAACACGATTTTCCCCCACAGCAGGTAACTAGTGTGTGGTTGCAACACTACGGTCCCATTGAGTACATTTTTGGAGAGAGGGACATCAGTTGCACCACAGGGCAGAGTGGAGGGTGCGGTGCACGATACATTTTCTTTCTTCGGTAAGCATTTTTTTGCGTTTAATACTTTTGAAATTTTGGTTTTTGATGTTGATTATAAAACGACCTTTTTCATGTTTGAAATGTACTAACTCGATTTTCCCCCACAGCAGGTAACTAGTGTGTGGTTGCAACATTACGGTCCCATTGAGTACATTTTTGGAGAGAGGGACATCAGTTGCACCACAGGGCAGGGTGGAGGGTGCGGTGCACGATACATTTTCTTTCTTCAGTAAGCATTTTTTTGTGTTTAATACTTTTGGAATTTTGGTTTTTGATGTTGATTATAAAATGACATTTTTCATGTTTGAAATGTACTAACTCGATTTTCCCCCACAGCTGGTAACTAGTGTGTGGTTGCAACATTACGGTCCCATTGAGTACATTTTTGGAGAGAGGGACATCAGTTGCACCACAGGGCAGGTTGGAGGGTGCAGTGCACGATACATTTTCTTTCCTCAGTAAGCATTTTTTTGTGTTTAATACTTTTGGAATTTTGGTTTTTGATGTTGATTATAAAATGACCTTTTTCATGTTTGAAATGTACTAACTCGATTTTCCCCCACAGCAGGTAACTAGTGTGTGGTTGCAACATTACGGTCCCATTGAGTACATATCCGGAGAGAGGTACATCAGGTGCACCACAGGGCAGGGTGGAGGGTGCCGTGCACGATACATTTTCTTTCTTCGGTAAGCATTTTTTTGTGTTTAATTCTTTTGGAATTTTTGTTTTTGATGTTGATTATAAAATGACCTTTTTCATGTTTGAAATGTACTAACTCGATTTTCCCGCACAGCAGGTAACTAGTGTGTGGTTGAACCATTACGGTCCCATTGAGTACATTTTTGGAGAGAGGGACATCAGTTGCACCACAGGGCAGGGTGGAGGGTGCCGTGCACGATACATTTTCTTTCTTTGGTAAGCATTTTTTTGTGTTTAACACTTTCGGAATTTTGGTTTTTGATGTTGATTATAAAATGACCTTTTTCTTGTTTGAAATGTACTAACTCGATTTTCCCCCACAGCTGGTAACTAGTGTGTTGTTGCAACATTACGGTCCCATTGAGTACATTTTTGGAGAGAGGGACATCAGTTGCACCACAGGGCAGGGTGGAGGGTGCAGTGCACGATACATTTTCTTTCCTCAGTAAGCATTTTTTTGTGTTTAATACTTTTGGAATTTTGGTTTTTGATGTTGATTATAAAATGACATTTTTCATGTTTGAAATGTACTAACACGATTTTCCCGCACAGCAGGTAACTAGTGTGTGGTTGCAAGGTTACGGTCCCATTGAGTACATTTTTGGAGAGAAGGACATCAGTTGCACCACAGGGCAGGGTGGAGGGTGCCGTGCATAATACATTTTCTTTCTTTGGTAAGCATTTTTTTGTGTTTAATACTTTCGGAATTTTGGTTTTTGATGTTGTGTATGAAATGACCTTTTTCATGTTTGAAATGTACTAACTCGATTTTCCTCCACAGCAGGTCAACTGGTGTGTGGTTGCAGCATTACGGTCCCATTGAGTACATTTTCGGAGAGAGGTACATCAGGTGCACCACAGGGCAGGGTGGAGGGTGCGGTGCACGATACATTTTCTTTCTTCGGTAAGCCTTTTTTTGTGTTTAACACTTTTGGAATTTTGGTTTATGATGTTGATTATAAAATGACCTTTTTCATGTTTGAAATGTACTAACTCGATTTTCCCCCACAGCTGGTAACTAGTGTGTTGTTGCAACATTACGGTCCCATTGAGTACATTTTTGGAGAGAGGGACATCAGGTGCACCACAGGGCAGGGTGGAGGGTGCCGTGCACGATACATTTTCTTTCTTCGGTAAGCATTTTTTTGTGTTTAATACTTTTGGAATTTTGGTTTTTGATGTTGATTATAAAATTACCTTTTTCATGTTTGAAATGTACTAACTCGATTTTCCCCCACAGCAGGTATCTAGTGTGTGGTTGCAACATTACGGTCCCATTGAGTACATTTTCCGAGAGAGGGACATCAGTTGCACCACAGGGCAGGGTGGAGGGTGCGGTGCACGATACATTTTCTTTCTTCGGTAAGCATTTTTTTGTGTTTAATGCTTTTGGAATTTTGGTTTTTGATTTTGATTATAAAATTACCTTTTTCATGTTTGAAATGTACTAACTCGATTTTCCCCCACAGCAGGTCAACTGGTGTGTGGTTGCAACATTACGGTCCCATTGAGTACATTTTTGGAGAGAGGGACATCAGTTGCACCACAGGGCAGGGTGGAGGGTGCCGTGCACGATACATTTTCTTTCTTTGGTAAGCATTTTTTTGTGTTTAATACTTTTGGAATTTTGGTTTTTGATGTTGTGTATGAAATGACCTTTTTCATGTTTGTAATGTACTAACTCGATATTCCCCCACAGCAGGTCAACTGGTGTGTGGTTGCAACATTACGGTCCCATTGAGTACATTTTCGGAGAGAGGGACATCAGTTGCACCACAGGGCAGGGTGGAGGGTGCGGTGCGCGATACATTTACTTTCTTCGGTAAGCATTTTTTTGTGTTTTGTACTTTTGGAATTTTGGTTTTTGATGTTGATTATAAAATGACCTTTTTCATGTTTGAAATGTACTAACTCGATTTTCCCCCACAGCAGGTCAATTGGTGTGTGGTTGCAACATTACGGTCCCATTGAGTACATTTTCGGAGAGAGGGACATCAGTTGCACCACAGGGCAGGGTGGAGGGTGCGGTGCACGATACATTTTCTTTCTTCGGTAAGCATTTTTTTGTGTTTAATACTTTTGGAATTTTGGTTTTTGATGTTGATTATAAAATGACTTTTCATGTTTGAAATGTACTAACTCGATTTTCCCCCACAGCAGGTCAACTGGTGTGTGGTTGCAACATTACGGTCCCATTGAGTACATTTTTGGAGAGAGGGACATCAGTTGCACCACAGGGCAGGGTGGAGGGTGCCGTGCACGATACATTTTCTTTCTACGGTATGCATTTTTTTGTGTTTTATACTTTTGGAATTTTGGTTTTTGATGTTGATTATAAAATGACCTTTTTCATGTTTGAAATGTACTAACTCGATTTTCCCCCACAGCAGGTAACTAGTGTGTGGTTGCAACATTACGGTCCCATTGAGTACATTTTTGTAGAGAGGGACATCAGGTGCACCACAGGGCAATGTGGAGGGTGCCGCACACGATACATTTTCTTTCTTCGGTAAGCATTTTTTTGTGTTTAATACATTTGGAATTTTGGTTTTTGATGTTGATTAAAAATGACCTTTTTCATGTTTGAAATGTACTAACTCAATTTTCCCCCACAGCAGGTCAACTGGTGTGTGGTTGCAACATTACGATCTTATTGAGTACATTCTCGGAGAGAGGGACATCAGGTGCACAACAGGGCAGGCTGGAGGGTGCGGTGCACGATACATTTTCTTTCTTTGGTAAGCTTTTTTTTGTGTTTTATACTTTTGGAATTTTGGTTTTTGATGTTGATTATAAAATGATCTTTTTCATGTTTGAAATGTACTAACTCGATTTTCCGCCACAGCAGGTCAACTGGTGTGTGTTTGCAACATTACGGTCCCATTGAGTACATTTTCGGAGAGAGGGACATCAGGTGCACCACAGGGCAGGGTGGAGGGTGCCGTGCACGAAACTTTTTCTTTCTTCGGTAAGCATTTTTTTGCGTTTTATACTTTTGGAATTTTGGTTTTTGATGTTGATTATAAAAAGACCTTTTTCATGTTTGAAATGTACTAACTCGATTTTCCTCCACAGCAGGTCAACTGGTGTGTGGTTGCAACATTACTGTCCCATTGAGTACATTTTCGGAGAGAGGTACATCAGGTGCACCACAGGGCAGGTTGGAGGGTGCGGTGCACGATACATTTTCTTTGTTCGGTAAGCCTTTTTTTGTGTTTAATACTTTTGAAATTTTGGTTTTTGATGTTGATTATAAAATGACCTTTTTCATGTTTGAAATGTACTAACTCGATTTTCCCCCTCAGCTGGTAACTAGTGTGTTGTTGCAACATTACGGTCCCATTGAGTACATTTTCGGAGAGAGGGACATCAGGTGCACCACAGGGCAGGGTGGAGGGTGCCGTGCACGATACATTTTCTTTCTTCGGTAAGCATTTTTTTGTGTTTTATACTTTTGGAATTTTGGTTTTTGATGTTGATTATAAAATGACCTTTTTCATGTTTGAAATGTACTAACTCGATTTTCCTCCACAGCAGATCAACTGGTGTGTGGTTGCAACATTACGGTCCCATTGAGTACATTTTCGGAGAGAGGTACATCAGGTGCACCACAGGGCAGGGTGGATGGTGCGGTGCACGATACATTTTCTTTCTTCGGTAAGCCTATTTTTGTGTTTAATACTTTTGAAATTTTGGTTTTTGATGTTGATTATAAAATGACCTTTTTCATGTTTGAAATGTACTAACTCGATTTTCCCCTACAGCTGGTAACCAGTGTGTTGTTGCAACATTACGGTCCCATTGAGTACATTTTTGGAGAGAGGGACATCAGGTGCACCACAGGGCAGGGTGGAGGGTGCAGTGCACGATACATTTTCTTTCTTCGGTAAGGATGTTTTTGTGTTTAATACTTTTGGAATTTTGGTTTTTGATGTTGATTATAAAATGACCTTTTTCATGTTTGAAATGTACTAACACGATTTTCCCCCACAGCTGGTAACTAGTGTGTTGTTGCAACATTACGTTCCCATTGAGTACATTTTTGGAGAGAGGGACATCAGTTGCACCACAGGGCAGGGTGGAGGGTGCGGTGCACGATACATTTTCTTTCCTCAGTAAGCATTTTTTTGTGTTTAATACTTTTGGAATTTAGGTTTTTGATGTTGATTATAAAATGACCTTTTTCATGTTTGAAATGTACTAACACGATTTTCCCCCACAGCTGGTAACTAGTGTGTGGTTGCAACATTACGGTTCCATTGAGTACATTTTCGGAGAGAGGGACATCAGGTGCACCACAGGGCAGGGTGAAGGGTGCCGTGCACGGTACATTTTCTTTCTTTGGTAAGCATTTTTTTGTGTTTAATACGTTTGGAATTTTGGTTTTTGATGTTGATTATAAAATGACCTCTTTCATGTTTGAAATGTACTAACTCGATTTTCCCCTACAGCAGGTAACTAGTGTGTGGTTGCAACATTACGGTCCCATTGAGTACATTTTCGGAGAGAGGGACATCAGTTGCACCACAGGGCAGGGTGGAGGGTGCCGTGCACGATACTTTTTCTTTCTTCGGTAAGCATTTCTTTGTGTTTAACACTTTTGGTATTTTGGGTTCGATGTTGTTTATAAAATGACCTTTTTCATGTTTGAAATTTACTAACTCGATTTTCCCCCACAGCAGGTAACTAGTGTGTGGTTGCAACATTACGGTCCCATTGAGTACATTTTTGGAGAGAGGGACATCAGTTGCACCACAGGGCAAGGTGGAGGGTGCCGTGCACGATACGTTTTCTTTCTTCGGTAAGCATTTTTTTGTGTTTAATACTTTTGGAATATTGGTTTTTGATGTTGATTATAAAATGACCTTTTCCATGTTTGAAATGTACTAACACGATTTTCCCCCACAGCAGGTAACTAGTGAGTGGTTGCAACATTACGGTCCCATTGAGTACATTTTTGGAGAGAGGGACATCAGTTGCACCACAGGGCAGGGTCGAGGGTGCGGTGCAAGATACATTTTCTTTCTTCGGTAAGCATTTTTTTGTGTTTAATATATGTTGATTATAAAATGATCTTTTCCATGTTTGAAATGTACTAACTCGATTTTCCCCCACAGTAGGTAACTAGTGTGTGGTTGCAACATTACGCTCCCATTGAGTACATTTTTGGAGAGAGGGACATCAGTTGCACCAAGGGCAGGGTGGAGGGTGCGGTGCACGATACATTTTCTTTCTTCAGTAAGCATTTTTTTTGTTTAATACTTTTGGAATTTTGGTTTTTCATGTTGATTATAAAATGACCTTTTTCATGTTTGAAATGTACTAACTCGATTTTCCCCCACAGTAGGTAACTAGTGTGTGGTTGCAACATTACGGTTCCATTGAGTACATTTTTGGAGAGAGGGACATGAGTTGCACCACAGGGCAGGGTTGATGGTGCAGTGCACGATACATTTTCTTTCTTCGGTAAGCATTTTTTTGTGTTTAATACTTTTGGAATTTTGGTTTTTGATGTTGATTATAAAATGACCTTTTTCATGTTTGAAATGTACTAACTCGATTTTCCCCCACAGTAGGTAACTAGTGTGTGGTTGCAACATTACGCTCCCATTGAGTACATTTTTGGAGTGAGGGACATCAGTTGCACCGCAGGGCAGTGTGGAGGGTGCCATGCACGATACGTTTTTTTTTTTCGGTAAGCATTTTTTTGTGTTTAATACTTTTGGAATTTTGGTTTTTGATGTTGATTATAAAATGACATTTTTCATGTCTGAAATGTACTAACTCGATTTTCCCCCACAGCTGGTAACTAGTGTGTGGTTGCAACATTACGGTCCCATTGAGTACATTTTTGGAGAGAGGGACATCAGTTGCACCACAGGGCAGGTTGGAGGGTGCAGTGCACGATACATTTTCTTTCCTCAGTAAGCATTTTTTTGTGTTTAATACTTTTGGAATTTTGGTTTTTGATGTTGATTATAAAATGACCTTTTTCATGTTTGAAATGTACTAACTCGATTTTCCCCCACAGCAGGTAACTAGTGTGTGGTTGCAACATTACGGTCCCATTGAGTACATATTCGGAGAGAGGGACATCAGGTGCACCACAGGGCAGGGTGGAGGGTGCCGTGCACGATACATTTTCTTTCTTCGGTAAGCATTTTTTTGTGTTTAATTCTTTTGGAATTTTGGTTTTTGATGTTGATTATAAAATGACCTTTTTCATGTTTGAAATGTACTAACTCGATTTTCCCGCACAGCAGGTAACTAGTGTGTGGTTGCAACATTACGGTCCCATTGAGTACATTTTTGGAGAGAGGGACATCAGTTGCACCACAGGGCAGGGTGGAGGGTGCCGTGCACGATACATTTTCTTTCTTTGGTAAGCATTTTTTTGTGTTTAACACTTTCGGAATTTTGGTTTTTGATGTTGTGTATGAAATGACCTTTTTCATGTTTGAAATGTACTAACTCGATTTTCCCCCACAGCAGGTAACTAGTGTGTGGTTGCAAGATTACGGTCCCATTGAGTACATTTTCGGAGAGAGGGACATAAGTTGCACCACAGGGCAGGGTGGAGGGTGCGGTGCACGATGCATTTTCTTTCTTCAGTAAGCATTTTTTTGTGTTTAATACTTTTGGAATTTTGGTTTTTGATGTTGATTATAAACTGACCTTTTTTATGTTTGAAATGTACTAACTCGATTTTCCCCCACAGCTGGTAACTAGTGTGTTGTTGCAACAATACGGTCCCATTGAGTACATTTTTGGAGAGAGGGACATCAGTGCACCACAGGGCAGGGTGGAGGGTGCGGGGCACGATACATTTTCTTTCCTCCGTAAGCATTTTTTTGTGTTTAATACTTTTGGAATTTTGGTTTTTGATGTTGATTATAAAATGACATTTTTCATGTTTGAAATGTACTAACACGATTTTCCCCCACAGCAGGTAACTAGTGTGTTGTTGCAACATTACGGTCCCATTGAGTACATTTTTGGAGAGAGGGACATCAGTTGCACCACAGGGCAGGGTGAAGGTGCGGTGCACGATACATTTTCTTTCTTCGGTAAGCATTTTTTTGTGTTTAATACTTTTGGAATTTTGGTTTTTGATGTTGATTATAAAATGACCTTTTTCATGTTTGAAACGTACTAACACGATTTTCCACCACAGCAGGTAACTAGTGTGTGGTTGCAACATTACGGTCCCATTGAGTACATTTTTGGAGAGAGGGACATCAGTTGCACCACAGGGCAGGGTGGAAGGTGCGGTGCACAATACATTTTCTTTCCTCAGTAAGCATTTTTTTGTGTTTAATACTTTTGGAAGTTTGGTTTTTGATGTTGATTATAAAATGACCTTTTTCATGTTTGAAATGTACTAACTCGATTTTCCCCCGCAGCAGGTAACTAGTGTGTGGTTGCAACATTACGGTCCCATTGAGTACATTTTTGGAGAGAGGGACATCAGTTGCACCACAGGGCAGGGTGGAGGGTGCGGTGCACGATACATTTTCTTTCCTCAGTGAGAATTTTTTTGTGTTTAATACTTTTGGAATTTTGGTTTTTGATGTTGATTATAAAATGACCTTTTTCATGTTTGAAATGTACTAACTCGATTTTCCCCCACAGCAGGTAACTAGTGTGTGGTTGCAACATTACGATTCCATTGAGTACATTTTTGGAGAGAGGGACATCAGGTGCACCACAGGGCAGGGTGGAGGGTGCGGTGCACGATACATTTTCTTTCTTCAGTAAGCATTTTTTTGTGTTTAATACTTTTGTAATTTTGGTTTTTGATGTTGATTATATAATGACATTTTTCATGTTTGAAATGTACTAACTCGATTTTCCCCCACAGCAGGTAACTAGTGTGTGGTTGCAACATTACGGTCCCATTGAGTACATTTTTGGAGAGAGGGACATCAGTTGCAACACAGGGCAGGGTGGAGGGTGCGGTGCACGATACATTTTCTTTCCTCAGTAAGCATTTTTTTGTGTTTAATACTTTTGGAATTTTGGTTTTTGATGTTGATTATAAAATGACCTTTTTCATGTTTGAAATGTACTAACTCGATTTTCCCCCACAGCTGGTAACTAATGTGTTGTTGCAACATTACGGTCCCATTGAGTACATTTTTGGAGAGAGGGACATCAGGTGCACCACAGGGCAGGGTGGAGGGTGCCGTGCACGATACATTTTCTTTCTTTGGTAAGCATTTTTTTGTGTTTAATACTTTTGGAATTTTGCTTTTTGATGTTGATTATAAAATGACCTTTTTCATGTTTGAAATGTACTAACTCGATTTTCCCCCACAGCTGGTAACTAATGTGTTGTTGCAACAATACGGTCCCATTGAGTACATTTTTGGAGAGAGGGACATCAGGTGCACCACAGGGCAGGGTGGAAGGTGCCGTGCACGATACATTTTCTTTCTTCGGTAAGCATTTTTTTGTGTTTAATACTTTTGGAATTTTGGTTTTTGATGTTGATTATAAAATGACCTTTTTCATGTTTGAAATGTACTAACACGATTTTCCCCCACAGCAGGTAACTAGTGTGTGGTTGCAACATTATGGTCCCATTGAGTACATTTTTGGAGAGAGGGACATCAGGTGCACCACAGGGCAGGGTGGAGGGTACGGTGCACGATCCATTTTCTTTCCTCAGTAAGCATTTTTTTGTGTTTAATACTTTTGGAATTTTGGTTTTTGATGTTGATTATAAAATGACCTTTTTCATGTTTGAAATGTACTAACTCGATTTTCCCCCACAGCTGGTAACAAATGTGTTGTTGCAACATTACGGTCCCATTGAGTACATTTTTGGAGAGAGGGACCTCAGGTGCACCACAGGGCAGGGTGGAGGGTGCCGTGCACGATACATTTTCTTTCTTTGGTAAGCATTTTTTTGTGTTTAATACTTTTGGAATTTTGGTTTTTGATGTTGATTATAAAATGACCTTTTTCATGTATGAAATGTACTAACTCGATTTTCCCCCACAGCAGGTAACTAGTGTGTGGTTGCAACATTACGGTCCCATTGAGTACATTTTTGGAGAGAGGGACATCAGGTGCACCACAGGGCAGGGTGGAGGGTGCCGTGCACGATACATTTTCTTTCTTTGGTAAGCATTTTTTTGTGTTTAATACTTTTGGAATTTTGCTTTTTGATGTTGATTATAAAATGACCTTTTTCATGTTTGAAATGTACTAACTCGATTTTCCCCCACAGCTGGTAACTAATGTGTTGTTGCAACAATACGGTCCCATTGAGTACATTTTTGGAGAGAGGGACATCAGGTGCACCACAGGGCAGGGTGGAAGGTGCCGTGCACGATACATTTTCTTTCTTCGGTAAGCATTTTTTTGTGTTTAATACTTTTGGAATTTTGGTTTTTGATGTTGATTATAAAATGACCTTTTTCATGTTTGAAATGTACTAACACGATTTTCCCCCACAGCAGGTAACTAGTGTGTGGTTGCAACATTACGGTCCCATTGAGTACATTTTTGGAGAGAGGGACATCAGGTGCACCACAGGGCAGGGTGGAGGGTACGGTGCACGATCCATTTTCTTTCCTCAGTAAGCATTTTTTTGTGTTTAATACTTTTGGAATTTTGGTTTTTGATGTTGATTATAAAATGACCTTTTTCATGTTTGAAATGTACTAACTCGATTTTCCCCCACAGCTGGTAACAAATGTGTTGTTGCAACATTACGGTCCCATTGAGTACATTTTTGGAGAGAGGGACCTCAGGTGCACCACAGGGCAGGGTGGAGGGTGCCGTGCACGATACATTTTCTTTCTTTGGTAAGCATTTTTTTGTGTTTAATACTTTTGGAATTTTGGTTTTTGATGTTGATTATAAAATGACCTTTTTCATGTATGAAATGTACTAACTCGATTTTCCCCCACAGCAGGTAACTAGTGTGTGGTTGCAACATTACGGTCCCATTGAGTACATTTTTGGAGAGAGGGACATCAGGTGCACCACAGGGCAGGGTGGAAGGTGCCGTGCACGATACATTTTCTTTCTTCGGTAAGCATTTTTTTGTGTTTAATTCTTTTGGAATTTTGCTTTTTGATGTTGATTATAAAATGACCTTTTTCATGTTTGAAATGTACTAACACGATTTTCCCCCACAGCAGGTAACTAGTGTGTGGTTGCAACATTACGGTCCCATTGAGTACATTTTAGAGAGAGGGATATCAGTTGCACCACAGGGCAGGGTGGAGGGTGCGGTGCACGATACATTTTCTTTCCTCAGTAAGCATTTTTTTGTGTTTAATACTTTTGGAATTTTGGTTTTTGATGTTGATTATAAAATGACCTTTTTCATGTTTGAAATGTACTAACTCGATTTTCCCCCAAAGCTGGTAACTAGTGTGTGGTTGCAACATTACGGTCCCATTGAGTACATTTTTGGAGAGAGGGACATCAGGTGCACCACAGGGCAGGGTGGAGGGTGCCGTGCACGATACATTTTCTTTCCTCAGTAAGCATTTTTTTGTGTTTAATACTTTTGGAATTTTGGTTTTTGATGTTGATTATAAAATGACCTTTTTCATGTTTGAAATGTACTAACTCAATTTTCCCCCACAGCTGGTAACTAGTGTGTGGTTGCAACATTACGGTCCCATTGAGTACATTTTTGGAGAGAGGGACATCAGGTGGACCACAGGGCAGGGTGGAGGGTGCCGTGCACGATACATTTTCTTTCCTCAGTGAGCATTTTTTTGTGTTTAATACTTTTGGAATTTTGGTTTTTGATGTTGATTATAAAATGACCTTTTTCATGTTTGAAATGTACTAACTCTATTTTCCCCCACAGCTGGTAACTAGTGTGTGGTTGCAACATTACGGTCCCATTGAGTACATTTTTGGAGAGAGGGACATCAGGTGCACCACAGGGCAGGGTGGAGGGTGCCGTGCACGATACATTTTCTTTCCTCAGTAAGCATTTTTTTGTGTTTAATACTTTTGGAATTTTGGTTTTTGATGTTGATTATAAAATGACCATTTTCATGTTTGAAATGTACTAACTCGATTTTCCCCCACGGCTGGTAACTAGTGTGTGGTTGCAACATTAAGGTCCCATTGAGTACATTTTTGGAGAGAGGGACATCAGGTGCACCACAGGGCAGGTTGGAGGGTGCCGTGCACGATACATTTTCTTTCCTCGGTAAGCATTCTTTTGTGTTTAATACTTTTGGAATTTTGGTTTTTGATGTTGATTATAAAATGACCTTTTTCATGTTTGAAATGTACTAATTCGATTTTCCCCCACAGCTGGTAACTAGTGTGTGGTTGCGACATTACGGTCCCATTGAGTACATTTTTGGAGAGAGGGACATCAGGTGCACCACAGGGCAGGGTGGAGGGTGCCGTGCACGATACATTTCCTTTCTACGGTAAGCATTTTTTTGTATTTAATACTTTTGGAATTTTGGTTTTTGATGTTGATTATAAAATGACCTTTTTCATGTTTGAAATGTACTAACACGATTTTCCCCCACAGCTGGTAACTAGTGTGTTGTTGCAACATTACAGTCCCATTGAGTACATTTTTGGAGAGAGGGACATCAGGTGCACCACAGGGCAGGTTGGAGGGTGCCGTGCACGATACATTTTCTTTCTTCTGTAAGCATTTTTTTGTGTTTAATACTTTTGGAATTTTGGTTTTTGATGTTGATTATAAAATGACCTTTTTCATGTTTGAAATGTACTAACTCGATTTTCCCCCACAGCTGGTAACAAGTGTGTGGTTGCAACATTACGGTCCCATTGAGTACATTTTTGGAGAGAGGGACATCAGGTGCACCACAGGGCAGGGTGGAGGGTGCCGTGCACGATACATTTTCTTTCTTCGGTAAGCATTTTATTGTGTTTAATACTTTTGGTATTTTGGTTTTTGATGTTGATTATAAAATGACCTTTTTCATGTTTGAAATGTACTAACACGATTTTCCCCCACAGCTGGTAACTAGTGTGTTGTTGCAACATTACGGACCCATAGAGTACATTTTTGGAGAGAGGGACATCAGGTGCACCACAGGGCAGGGTGGAGGGTGCCGTGCACGATACATTTTCTTTCTTCGGTAAGCATTTTTTTGTGTTTAATACTTTTGGAATTTTGGTTTTTGATGTTGATTATAAAATGACCTTTTTCATGTTTGAAATGTACTAACTCGATTTTCCCCCACAGCTGGTAACTAGTGTGTGGTTGCAACATTACGGTCCTATTGAGTACATTTTTGGTGAGAGGGATATCAGGTGCACCACAGGGCAGGGTGGAGGGTGCCGTGCACGATACATTTTTTTTCTTCGGTAAGCATTTTTTTGTGTTTTATACTGTTGGAATTTTGGTTTTTGATGTTGATTATAAAATGACCTTTTTCATGTTTGAAATGTACTAACTCGATTTTCCCCCACAGCTGGTAACAAGTGTGTGGTTGCAACATTACGGTCCCATTGAGTACATTTTTGGAGAGAGGGACATCAGTTGCACCACAGGGCAGTGTGGAGGGTGCGGTGCACAATACATTTTTTTTCCTCAGTAAGCATTTTTTTGTGTTTAATACTTTTGGAATTTTGGTTTTTGATGTTGATTATAAAATGACCTTTTTCATGTTTGAAATGTACTAATTCGATTTTCCCCCACAGCTGGTAACTAGTGTGTGGTTGCGACATTACGGTCCCATTGAGTACATTTTTGGAGAGAGGGACATCAGGTGCACCACAGGGCAGGGTGGAGGGTGCCGTGCACGATACATTTCCTTTCTACGGTAAGCATTTTTTTGTGTTTAATACTTTTGGAATTTTGGTTTTTGATGTTGATTATAAAATGACCTTTTTCATGTTTGAAATGTACTAACACGATTTTCCCCCACAGCTGGTAACTAGTGTGTTGTTGCAACATTACGGTCCCATTGAGTACATTTTTGGAGAGAGGGACATCAGGTGCACCACAGGGCAGGTTGGAGGGTGCCGTGCACGATACATTTTCTTTCTTCTGTAAGCATTTTTTTGTGTTTAATACTTTTGGAATTTTGGTTTTTGATGTTGATTATAAAATGACCTTTTTCATGTTTGAAATGTACTAACTCGATTTTCCCCCACAGCTGGTAACAAGTGTGTTGTTGCAACATTACGGTCCCATTGAGTACATTTTTGGAGAGAGGGACATCAGGTGCACCACAGGGCAGGGTGGAGGGTGCCGTGCACGATACATTTTCTTTCTTCGGTAAGCATTTTTTTGTGTTTAATACTTTTGGTATTTTGGTTTTTGATGTTGATTATAAATGACCTTTTTCATGTTTGAAATGTACTAACACGATTTTCCCCCACAGCTGGTAACTAGTGTGTTGTTGCAACATTACGGTCCCATAGAGTACATTTTTGGAGAGAGGGACATCAGGTGCACCACAGGGCAGGGTGGAGGGTGCCGTGCACGATACATTTTCTTTCTTCGGTAAGCATTTTTTTGTGTTTAATACTTTTGGAATTTTGGTTTTTGATGTTGATTATAAAATGACCTTTTTCATGTTTGAAATGTACTAACTCGATTTTCCCCCACAGCTGGTAACTAGTGTGTGGTTGCAACATTACGGTCCCATTGAGTACATTTTTGGTGAGAGGGATATCAGGTGCACCACAGGGCAGGGTGGAGGATGCCGTGCACGATACATTTTCTTTCTTCGGTAAGCATTTTTTTGTGTTTTATACTTTTGGAATTTTGGTTTTTGATGTTGATTATAAAATGACCTTTTTCATGTTTGAAATGTACTAACACGATTTTCCCCCACAGCAGGTAACTCGTGTGTGGTTGCAACATTACGGTCCCATTGAGTACATTTTTGGAGAGAGGGACATCAGGTGCACCACAGGGCAGGGTGGAGGGTGCCGTGCATGATACATTTTCTTTCTTCGGTAAGCATTTTTTTGTGTTTAATACTTTTGGAAATTTGGTTTTTGATGTTGATTATAAAATGTCCTTTTTCATGTTTGAAATGTACTAACACGATTTTCCCCCACAGCAGGTAACTAGTGTGTGGTTGCAACATTACGGTCCCATTGACTACATTTTTAGAGAGAGGGACATCAGTTGCACCACAGGGCAGGGTGGAGGCTGCCGTGCACGATACATTTTCTTTCCTCAGTAAGCATTTTTTTGTGTTTAATACTTTTGGGCTTTTGGTTTTTGATGTTGATTATAAAATGACCTTTTTCATGTTTGAAATGTACTAACTCGATTTTCCCCCACAGCTGGTGACTAGTGTGTGGTTGCAACATTACGGTCCCATTGAGTACATTTTTGGAGAGAGGGACATCAGGTGCACCACAGGGCAGGGTGGAGGGTGCGTGCACGATACATTTTCTTTCTTCGGTAAGCATTTTTTTGTGTTTAATATTTTGGAATTTTGGTTTTTGATGTTGATTATAAAATGACCTTTTTCATGTTTAAAATGTACTAACAGGAATTTCCATCACAGTAGATAACTAGTGTGTGGTTGCAACATTACGGTCCCATTGAGTACATTTTTGGAGAGAGGGACATCAGTTGCACCACAGGGCAGGGTGGAGGGTGCCGTGCACGATACATTTTCTTTCCTCAGTAAGCATTTTTTTGTGTTTAATACTTTTGGAATTTTGGTTTTTGATGTTGATTATAAAATGACCTTTTTCATGTTTGAAATGTACTAACTCGATTTTCCCCCACAGCTGGTAACTAGTGTGTGGTTGCAACATTACGGTCCCATTGAGTACATTTTTGGAGAGAGGGACATGAGGTGCACCACAGGGCAGGGTGGAGGGTGCCGTGCACGATACATTTTCTTTCTTCGGTAAGCATTTTTTTGTGTTTAATACTTTTGGAATTTTGGTTTTTGATGTTGATTATAAAATGACCTTTTCATGTTTGAAATGTACTAACACGTTTTTCCCCCACAGCAGGTAACTAGTGTGTGGTTGCAACATTACGGTCCCATTGAGTACATTTTTGGAGAGAGGGACATCAGGTGCACCACAGGGCAGGGTGGAGGGTGCCGTGCACGATACATTTTCTTTCTTCGGTAAGCATTTTTTTGTGTTTAATACGTTTGGAATTTTGGTTTTTGATGTTGATTATAAAATGACCTCTTTCATGTTTGAAATGTACTAACTCGATTTTCCCCCACAGCAGGTAACTAGTGTGTGGTTGCAACATTACGGTCCCATTGAGTACATTTTTGGAGAGAGGGACATCAGTTGCACCACAGGGCAGGGTGGAGGGTGCGGTGCACGATACATTTTCTTTCCTCAGTAAGCATTTTTTTGTGTTTAATACTTTTGGAATTTTGGTTTTTGATGTTGATTATAAAATGACCTTTTTCATGTTTGAAATGTACTACCTCGATTTTCCCCCACAGCTGGTAACTAGTGTGTTGTTGCAACATTACGGTCCCATTGAGTACATTTTTGGAGAGAGGGACATCAGGTGCACCACAGGGCAGGGTGGAGGGTGCCGTGCACGATACATTTTCTTTCTTCGGTAAGCATTTTTTTGTGTTTAATACTTTTGGAATTTTGGTTTTTGATGTTGATTTTAAAATGACATTTTTCATGTTTGAAATGTACTAACTCGATTTTCCCCCAAAGCTGGTAACTAGTGTGTGGTTGCAACATTACGGTCCCATTGAGTACATTTTTGGAGAGAGGGACATCAGGTGCACCACAGGGCAGGGTGGAGGGTGCCGTGCACGATACATTTTCTTTCCTCAGTAAGCATTTTTTTGTGTTTAATACTTTTGGAATTTTGGTTTTTGATGTTGATTATAAAATGACCTTTTTCATGTTTGAAATGTACTAACTCAATTTTCCCCCACAGCTGGTAACTAGTGTGTGGTTGCAACATTACGGTCCCATTGAGTACATTTTTGGAGAGAGGGACACCAGGTGCACCACAGGGCAGGGTGGAGGGTGCCGTGCACGATACATTTTCTTTCCTCAGTGAGCATTTTTTTGTGTTTAATACTTTTGGAATTTTGGTTTTTGATGTTGATTATAAAATGACCTTTTTCATGTTTGAAATGTACTAACTCTATTTTCCCCCACAGCTGGTAACTAGTGTGTGGTTGCAACATTACGGTCCCATTGAGTACATTTTTGGAGAGAGGGACATCAGGTGCACCACAGGGCAGGGTGGAGGGTGCCGTGCACGATACATTTTCTTTCCTCAGTAAGCATTTTTTTGTGTTTAATACTTTTGGAATTTTGGTTTTTGATGTTGATTATAAAATGACCTTTTTCATGTTTGAAATGTACTAACTCAATTTTCCCCCACAGCAGGTAACTAGTGTGTGGTTGCAACATTACGGTCCCATTGAGTACATTTTTGGAGAGAGGGACATCAGGTGCACCACAGGCAGGGTGGAGGGTGCCGTGCACGATACATTTTCTTTCTTCGGTAAGCATTTTTTTGTGTTTAATACTTTTGGAATTTTGGTTTTTGATGTTGATTATAAAATGACCTTTTTCATGTTTGAAATGTACTAACACGATTTTCCCCCACAGCAGGTAACTAGTGTGTGGTTGCAACATTACGGTCCCATTGAGTACATTTTTGGAGAGAGGGACATCAGTTGCACCACAGGGCAGTGTGGAGGGTGCGGTGCACGATACATTTTTTTTCCTCAGTAAGCATTTTTTTGTGTTTAATACTTTTGGAATTTTGGTTTTTGATGTTGATTATAAAATGACCTTTTTCATGTTTGAAATGTACTAACTCGATTTTCCCCCACAGCTGGTAACTAGTGTGTGGTTGCAACATTAAGGTCCCATTGAGTACATTTTTGGAGAGAGGGACATCAGTTGCACCACAGGGCAGGTTGGAGGGTGCCGTGCACGATACATTTTCTTTCCTCGGTAAGCATTTTTTTGTGTTTAATACTTTTGGAATTTTGGTTTTTGATGTTGATTATAAAATGACCTTTTTCATGTTTGAAATGTACTAATTCGATTTTCCCCCACAGCTGGTAACTAGTGTGTGGTTGCGACATTACGGTCCCATTGAGTACATTTTTTGAGAGAGGGACATCAGGTGCACCACAGGGCAGGGTGGAGGGTGCCGTGCACGATACATTTCCTTTCTACGGTAAGCATTTTTTTGTGTTTAATACTTTTGGAATTTTGGTTTTTGATGTTGATTATAAAATGACCTTTTTCATGTTTGAAATGTACTAACACGATTTTCCCCCACAGCTGGTAACTAGTGTGTGGTTGCAACATTACGGTCCCATTGAGTACATTTTTGGAGAGAGGGACATCAGGTGCACCACAGGGCAGGTTGGAGGGTGCCGTGCACGATACATTTTCTTTCTTCTGTAAGCATTTTTTTGTGTTTAATACTTTTGGAATTTTGGTTTTTGATGTTGATTATAAAATGACCTTTTTCATGTTTGAAATGTACTAACTCGATTTTCCCCCACAGCTGGTAACAAGTGTGTGGTTGCAACATTACGGTCCCATTGAGTACATTTTTGGAGAGAGGGACATCAGGTGCACCACAGGGCAGGGTGGAGGGTGCCGTGCACGATACATTTTCTTTCTTCGGTAAGCATTTTTTTGTGTTTAATACTTTTGGAATTTTGGTTTTTGATGTTGATTATAAAATGACCTTTTTCATGTTTGAAATGTACTAACTCGATTTTCCCCCACAGCTGGTAACTAGTGTGTGGTTGCAACATTAAGGTCCCATTGAGTACATTTTTGGTGAGAGGGATATCAGGTGCACCACAGGGCAGGGTGGAGGATGCCGTGCACGATACATTTTCTTTCTTCGGTAAGCATTTTTTTGTGTTTTATACTTTTGGAATTTTGGTTTTTGATGTTGATTATAAAATGACCTTTTTCATGTTTGAAATGTACTAACACGATTTTCCCCCACAGCAGGTAACTAGTGTGTGGTTGCAACATTACGGTCCCATTGAGTACATTTTTGGAGAGAGGGACATCAGGTGCACCACAGGACAGGGTGGAGGGTGCCGTGCACGATACATTTTCTTTCTTCGGTAAGCATTTTTTTGTGTTTAATACTTTTGGAAATTTGGTTTTTGATGTTGATTATAAAATGTCCTTTTTCATGTTTGAAATGTACTAACACGATTTTCCCCCACAGCAGGTAACTAGTGTGTGGTTGCAACATTACGGTCCCATTGACTACATTTTTAGAGAGAGGGACATCAGTTGCACCACAGGGCAGGGTGGAGGCTGCCGTGCACGATACATTTTCTTTCCTCAGTAAGCATTTTTTTGTGTTTAATACTTTTGGGCTTTTGGTTTTTGATGTTGATTATAAAATGACCTTTTTCATGTTTGAAATGTACTAACTCGATTTTCCCCCACAGCTGGTAACTAGTGTGTGGTTGCAACATTACGGTCCCATTGAGTACATTTTTGGAGAGAGGGACATCAGGTGCACCACAGGGCAGGGTGGAGGGTGCGTGCACGATACATTTTCTTTCTTCGGTAAGCATTTTTTTGTGTTTAATATTTTGGAATTTTGGTTTTTGATGTTGATTATAAAATGACCTTTTTCATGTTTAAAATGTACTAACACAGATTTCCATCACAGTAGGTAACTAGTGTGTGGTTGCAACATTACGGTCCCATTGAGTACATTTTTGGAGAGAGGGACATCAGTTGCACCACAGGGCAGGGTGGAGGGTGCGGTGCACGATACATTTTCTTTCCTCAGTAAGCATTTTTTTGTGTTTAATACTTTTGGAATTTTGTTCATTGATGTTGATTATAAAATGACCTTTTTCATGTTTGAAATGTACTAACTCGATTTTCCCCCACAGCTGGTAACTAGTGTGTGGTTGCAACATTACGGTCCCATTGAGTACATTTTTGGAGAGAGGGACATCAGGTGCACCACAGGGCAGGGTGGAGGGTTCCGTGCACGATACATTTTCTTTCTTCGGTAAGCATTTTTTTGTGTTTAATACTTTTGGAATTTTGGTTTTTGATGTTGATTATAAAATGACCTTTTTCATGTTTGAAATGTACTAACACGATTTTCCCCCACAGCAGGTAACTAGTGTGTGGTTGCAACATTACGGTCCCATTGAGTACATTTTTGGAGAGAGGGACATCAGGTGCACCACAGGGCAGGGTGGAGGGTGCCGTGCACGATACATTTTCTTTCTTCGGTAAGCATTTTTTTGTGTTTAATACTTTTGGAATTTTGGTTTTTGATGTTGATTATAAAATGACCTCTTTCATGTTTGAAATGTACTAACTCGATTTTCCCCCACAGCAGGTAACTAGTGTGTGGTTGCAACATTACGGTCCCATTGAGTACATTTTTGGAGAGAGGGACATCAGTTGCACCACAGGGCAGGTTGGAGGGTGCGGTGCACGATACATTTTCTTTCCTCAGTAAGCATTTTTTTGTGTTTAATACTTTTGGAATTTTGGTTTTTGATGTTGATTATAAAATGACCTTTTTCATGTTTGAAATGTACTACCTCGATTTTCCCCCACAGCTGGTAACTAGTGTGTTGTTGCAACATTACGGTCCCATTGAGTACATTTTTGGAGAGAGGGACATCAGGTGCACCACAGGGCAGGGTGGAGGGTGCCGTGCACGATACATTTTCTTTCTTCGGTAAGCATTTTTTTGTGTTTAATACTTTTGGAATTTTGGTTTTTGATGTTGATTTTAAAATGACATTTTTCATGTTTGAAATGTACTAACACGATTTTCCCCCACAGCTGGTAACTAGTGTGTGGTTGCAACATTACGGTCCCATTGAGTACATTTTTGGAGAGAGGGACATCAGGTGCACCACAGGGCAGGGTGGAGGGTGCCGTGCACGATACATTTTCTTTCTTCGGTAATCATTTTTTTGTGTTTAATACTTTTGGAATTTTGGTTTTTGATGTTGATTATAAAATGACCTTTTTCATGTTTGAAATGTACTAACACGATTTTCCCCCACAGCTGGTAACTAGTGTGTGGATGCAACATTACGGTCCCATTGAGTACATTTTTGGAGAGAGGGACATCAGGTGCACCACAGGGCAGGGTGGAGGGTGCCGTGCACGATACATTTTCTTTCTTCGGTAAGCATTTTTTTGTGCTTAATACTTTTGGAATTTTGGTTTTTGATGTTGATTATAAAATGACATTTTTCATGTTTGAAATGTACTAACTCGATTTTCCCCCACAGCTGGTAACTAGTGTGTTGTTGCAACATTACGGTCCCATTGAGTACATTTTGGGAGAGAGGCAGGTGCACCACAGGGCAGGGTGGATGGTGCCGTGCACGATACATTTTCTTTCTTCGGTAAGCATTTTTTTGTGTTTAATACTTTTGGAATTTTGGTTTTTGATGTTGATTATAAAATGACCTTTTTCATGTTTGAAATGTACTAACTCGAATTTCCCCCACAGCTGGTAACTAGTGTGTGGTTGCAACATTACGGACCCATTGAGTACATTTTTGGAGAGAGGGACATCAGGTGCACCACAGGGCAGGGTGGAGGGTGCCGTGCACGATACATTTTCTTTCTTCAGTAAGCATTTTTTTGTGTTTAATACTTTTGGAATTTTGGTTTTTGATGTTGATTATAAAATGACCTTTTTCATGTTTGAAATGTACTAACACGATTTTCCCCCACAGCAGGTAACTAGTGTGTTGTTGCAACATTACGGTCCCATTGAGTACATTTTTGGAGAGAGGGACATCAGTTGCACCACAGGGCAGGGTGGAGGATGCGGTGCACAATACATTTTCTTTCCTCAGTAAGCATTTTTTTGTGTTTAATACTTTTGGAATTTTGGTTTTTGATGTTGATTATAAAATGACATTTTTCATGTTTGAAATGTAATAACACGATTTTCCCCCACAGCTGGTAACTAGTGTGTGGTTGCAACATTACGGTCCCATTGAGTACATTTTTGGAGAGAGGGACATCAGGTGCACCACAGGTGAGGGTGGAGGGTGCCGTGCACGATACATTTTCTTTCTTCGGTAAGCATTTTTTTGTGTTTAATACTTTTGGAATTTTAGTTTTTGATGTTGATTATAAAATGACCTTTTTCATGTTTGGAATGTACTAACTCGATTTTCCCCCACAGCTGGTAACTAGTGTGTGGTTGCAACATTACGTTCCCATTGAGTACATTTTTGGAGAGAGGGATATCAGGTGCACCAAAGGGCAGGTTGGAGGGTGCGGTGCACGATACATTTTCTTTCCTCAGTAAGCATTATTTGTGTTTAATACTTTTGTCATTTTGGTTTTTGATGTTGATTATAAAATGACCTTTTTCATGTTTGAAATGTACTAACTCGATTTTCTCCCACAGCTGGTAACTAGTGTGTGGTTGCAACATTACGGTCCCATTGAGTACATTTTTGGAGAGAGGGACATCAGGTGCACCACAGGGCAGGGTGGAGGGTGCGGTGCACGATACATTTTCTTTCTTCGGTAAGCATTTTTTTGTGTTTAATACTTTTGGAATTTTGGTTTTTGATGTTGATTATAAAATGACCTTTTTCATGTTTGAAATGTACTAACATGATTTTCCCCCACAGCTGGTAACTAGTGTGTGGTTGCAACATTACGGTCCCATTGAGTACATTTTTGGAGAGAGGGACATCAGGTGCACCACAGGGCAGGGTGGAGGGTGCCGTGCACGATACATTTTCTTTCTTCGGTAAGCATTTTTTTGTGTTTAATAATTTTGGTATTTTGGTTTTTGATGTTGATTATAAAATGACATTTTTCATGTTTGAAATGTACTAACTCGATTTTCCCCCACAGCAGGTAACTAGTGTGTGGTTGCAACATTACGGTCCCATTGAGTATATTTTTGGAGAGAGGGACATCTGTTGCACCACAGGGCTGGGTGGAGGGTGCCGTGCACGATACATTTTCTTTCTTCGGTAAGCATTTTTTTGTGTTTAATACTTTTGGAATTTTGGTTTTTGATGTTGATTATAAAATGACATTTTTCATGTTTGAAATGTACTAACACGATTTTCCCCCACAGCTGGTAACTAGTGTGTGGTTGCAACATTACGGTCCCATTGAGTACATTTTTGGAGAGAGGGACATCAGGTGCACCACAGGTGAGGGTGGAGGGTGCCGTGCACGATACATTTTCTTTCTTCGGTAAGCATTTTTTTGTGTTTAATACTTTTGGAATTTTAGTTTTTGATGTTGATTATAAAATGACCTTTTTCATGTTTGGAATGTACTAACTCGATTTTCCCCCACAGCTGGTAACTAGTGTGTGGTTGCAACATTACGTTCCCATTGAGTACATTTTTGGAGAGAGGGATATCAGGTGCACCAGAGGGCAGGTTGGAGGGTGCGGTGCACGATACATTTTCTTTCCTCAGTAAGCATTATTTGTGTTTAATACTTTTGTCATTTTGGTTTTTGATGTTGATTATAAAATGACCTTTTTCATGTTTGAAATGTACTAACTCGATTTTCTCCCACAGCTGGTAACTAGTGTGTGGTTGCAACATTACGGTCCCATTGAGTACATTTTTGGAGAGAGGGACATCAGGTGCACCACAGGGCAGGGTGGAGGGTGCGGTGCACGATACATTTTCTTTCTTCGGTAAGCATTTTTTTGTGTTTAATACTTTTGGAATTTTGGTTTTTGATGTTGATTATAAAATGACCTTTTTCATGTTTGAAATGTACTAACATGATTTTCCCCCACAGCTGGTAACTAGTGTGTGGTTGCAACATTACGGTCCCATTGAGTACATTTTTGGAGAGAGGGACATCAGGTGCACCACAGGGCAGGGTGGAGGGTGCCGTGCACGATACATTTTCTTTCTTCGGTAAGCATTTTTTTGTGTTTAATAATTTTGGTATTTTGGTTTTTGATGTTGATTATAAAATGACATTTTTCATGTTTGAAATGTACTAACTCGATTTTCCCCCACAGCAGGTAACTAGTGTGTGGTTGCAACATTACGGTCCCATTGGGTATATTTTTGGAGAGAGGGACATCTGTTGCACCACAGGGCTGGGTGGAGGGTGCCGTGCACGATACATTTTCTTTCTTCGGTAAGCATTTTTTTGTGTTTAATACTTTTGGAATTTTGGTTTTTGATGTTGATTATAAAATGACCTTTTTCATGTTTGAAATGTACTAACTCGATTTTCCCCCACAGCTGGTAACTAGTGTGTGGTTGCAACATTACGGTCCCATTGAGTACATTTTTGGAGAGAGGGACGTCAGGTGCACCACAGGGCAGGGTGGAGGTTGCGGTGCACGATACATTTTCTTTCTTCGGTAAGCATTTTTTTGTGTTTAATACTTTTGGAATTTTGGTTTTTGATGTTGATTATAAAATGACCTTTTTCATGTTTGAAATGTACTAACACGATTTTCCCCCACAGCAGGTAACTAGTGTGTGGTTGCAACATTACGGTCCCATTGAGTACATTTTTGGAGAGAGGGACATCAGGTGCACCACAGGGCAGGGTGGAGGGTGCCGTGCACGATACATTTTCTTTCTTCGGTAAGCATTTTTTTGTGTTTAATACTTTTGGAATTTTGGTTTTTGATGTTGATTATAAAATGACATTTTTCATGTTTGAAATGTACTAACTCGATTTTCCCCCACAGCAGGTAACTAGTGTGTGGTTGCAACATTACGGTCCCATTGAGTACATTTTTGGAGAGAGGGACATCAGTTGCTCCACAGGGCAGGGTGGAGGGTGCGGTGCACGATACATTTTTATTCTTCAGTAAGCATTTTTTTGTGTTTAATACATTTGGAATTTTGGTTTTTGATGTTGATTATAAAATGACATTTTTCGTGTTTGAAATGTACTAACTCGATTTTCCCCCACAGCTGGTAACTAGTGTGTGGTTGCAACATTACGGTCCCATTGAGTACATTTTTGGAGAGAGGGACATCAGTTGCACCACAGGGCAGGTTGGAGGGTGCGGTGCACGATACATTTTCCTTCCTCAGTAAGCATTTTTTTGTGTTTAATACTTTTGGAATTTTGGTTTTTGATGTAGATTATAAAATGACCTTTTTCATGTTTGAAATGTACTAACTCGATTTTCACCCACAGCAGGTAACTAGTGTGTGGTTGCAACATTACGGTCCCATTGAGTACATTTTTGGAGAGAGGGACATCGGTTCAACCACAGGGCAGAGTGGAGGGTGCGGTGCACGATACATTTTCTTTCTACAGTAAGCATTTTTTTGTGTATAATACTTTTGGAATTTTGGTTTATGATGTTGATTATAAAATGACATTTTTCATGTTTGAAATGTACTAACTCGATTTTCCCCCACAGCAGGTAACTAGTGTGTGGTTGCAACATTACGGTCCCATTGAGTACATTTTTGGAGAGAGGGACATCAGTTGCACCACAGGGTAGGGTGGAGGGTGCGGTGCACGATACATTTTCTTTCTTCAGTAAGCATTTTTTTGTGTTTAATACTTTTGGAATTTTGGTTTTTGATGTTGATTATAAAATGACCTTTTTCATGTTTGAAATGTACTAACACGATTTTCCCCCACAGCAGGTAACTAGTGTGTGGTTGCAACATTACGGTCCCATTGAGTACATTTTTGGAGAGAGGGACATCAGTTGCACCTCAGGGCAGGGTGGAGGGTGCGGTGCACGATACATTTTCTTTCTTCGGTAAGCATTTTTTTGTGATTTATACTTTTGGAATGTTGGTTTTTCGTGTTGATTTTAAAATGACCTTTTTCATGTTTGAAATGTACTAACTCGATTTTACCTCACAGCAGGTCACCTTGTGTGTGGTTGCAACATTACGGTCCCATTGAGTACATTTTTGGAGAGAGGGATATCAGTTGCACCACAGGGCAGGGTGGAGGGTGCGGTGCACGATACATTTTCTTTCTTCGGTAAGCATTTTTTGTGTTTTATACTTTTGGAATGTTGGTTTTTCATGTTGATTTTAAAATGTCGTTTTTCATGTTTGAAAAGAACTAACTCGATTTTACCTCACAGCAGGTCAGCTTGTGTGTGGTTGCAACATTACGGTCCCATTGAGTACATTTTTGGAGAGAGGGACATCAGTTGCACCAAAGGGCAGGGTGGAGGATGCGGTGCACGATACATTTTCTTTCTTCGGTAAGCATTTTTTTTTGTTTTATACTTTTGGAATTTTGGTGTTTCATGTTGATTTTAAAATGACCTTTTTCATGTTTGAAATGTACTAACTCGATTTTACCTCACAGCAGGTCAGCTTGTGTGTGGTTGCAACATTACGGTCCCATTGAGTACATTTTTGGAGAGAGGGACATCAGTTGCACCACAGGGCAGGGTGGAGGGTGCCGTGCACGATACATTTTCTTTCTTCGGTAAGCATTTTTTTGTGTTTTATACTTTTGGATAGTTGGTTTTTCATGTTGATTTGAAAATGACCTTTTTCATGTTTGAAATGTACTAACTCGATATTTCCTCACAGCAGGTCAGCTTGTGTGTGGTTGCAACATTACGGTCCCATTGAGTACATTTTTGGAGAGAGGGACATCAGTTGCACCAAAGGGCAGGGTGGAGGATGCGGTGCACGATACATTTTCTTTCTTCGGTAAGCATTTTTTTGTGTTTTATACTTTTGGAATTTTGGTTTTTCATGTTGATTTTAAAATGACCTTTTTCATGTTTGAAATGTACTAACTCGATTTTACCTCACAGCAGGTAAGCTAGTGTGTGGTTGCAACATTACGGTCCCATTGAGTACATTTTTGGAGAGAGGGACATCAGTTGCACCACAGGGCAGGGTGGAGGGTGCCGTGCACGATACATTTTCTTTCTTCGGTAAGCATTTTTTTGTGTTATATACTTTTGGATAGTTGGTTTTTCATGTTGATTTGAAAATGACCTCTTTCATGTTTGAAATGTACTAACTCGATATTTCCTCACAGCAGGTCAACTTGTGTGTGGTTGCAACATTACGGTCCCATTGAGTACATTTTTGGAGAGAGGGACATCAGTTGCACCACAGGGCAGGGTGGAGGGTGCGGTGCACGATACATTTTCTTTCTTCGGTAAGCATTTTTTTGTATTTTATACTTTTGGAATGTTGGTTTTTCATATTGATTTTAAAATGACATTTTTCATGTTTGAAATGTACTAACTCGATTTTCCCCCACAGAAGGTAACTAGTGTGTGGTTGCAACATTACGGTCCCATTGAGTACATTTTTGGAGAGAGGGACATCAGTTGCACCACAGGGCAGGGTGGAGGGTGCCGTGCACGATACATTTTCTTTCTTCGGTAAGCATTGTTTTGTGTTTTATACTTTTGGATAGTTGGTTTTTCATGTTGATTTGAAAATGACCTTTTTCATGTTTGAAATGTACTAACTCGATATTTCCTCACAGCAGGTCAACTTGTGTGTGGTTGCAACATTACGGTCCCATTGAGTACATTTTTGGAGAGAGGGACATCAGTTGCACCAAAGGGCAGGGTTGAGGATGCGGTGCACGATACATTTTCTTTCTCGGTAAGCATTTTTTTGTGTTTTATACTTTTGGAATTTTGGGTTTCATGTTGATTTTAAAGTGACCTTTTTCATGTTTGAAATGTACTAACTCGATTTTACCTCACAGCAGGTCAGCTTGTGTGTGGTTGCAACATTACGGTCCCATTGAGTACATTTTTGGAGAGAGGGACATCAGTTGCACCACAGGGCAGGGTGGAGGGTGCCGTGCACGATACATTTTCTTTCTTCGGTAAGCATTTTTTTGTGTTTTATACTTTTGGATAGTTGGTTTTTCATGTTGATTTGAAAATGACCTCTTTCATGTTTGAAATGTACTAACTCGATATTTCCTCACAGCAGGTCAACTTGTGTGTGGTTGCAACATTACGGTCCCATTGAGTACATTTTTGGAGAGAGGGACATCAGTTGCACCACAGGGCAGGGTGGAGGGTGCGGTGCACGATACATTTTCTTTCTTCTTTAAGCATTTTTTTGTGTTTTATACTTTTGGAATGTTGGTTTTTCATATTGATTTTAAAATGACATTTTTCATGTTTGAAATGTACTAACTCGATTTTTCCTCAATGCAGGTCAACTTGTGTGTGGTTGCAACATTACGGTCCCATTGAGTACATTTTTGGAGAGAGGGACATCAGTTGCACCACAGGGCAGGGTGGAGGGTGCGGTGCACGATACATTTTCTTTCTTCGGTAAGCATTTTTTTGTGTTTTATACTTTTGGAATGTTGGTTTTTCATATTGATTTTAAAATGACATTTTTCATGTTTGAAACGTACTAACTCGATTTTCCCCCACAGAAGGTAACTAGTGTGTGGTTGCAACATTACGGTCCCATTGAGTACATTTTTGGAGAGAGGGACATCAGTTGCACCACAGGGCAGGGTGGAGGGTGCGGTGCACGATACATTTTCTTTCTTCGGTAAGCATTTTTTTGTGTTTTATACTTTTGGGATGTTGGTTTTTCATATTGATATTAAAATGACATTTTTCATGTTTGAAATGTACTAACTCGATTTTCCCCCACAGCAGGTAACTAGTGTGTGGTTGCAACATTACGGTCCCATTGAGTACATTTTTGGAGAGAGGGACATCAGTTGCACCACAGGGCAGGGTGGAGGGTGCGGTGCACGATACATTTTCTTTCTTCGGTAAGCATTTTTTTGTGTTTTATACTTTTGGAATGTTGGTTTTTCATGTTGATTTTAAAATGTCGTTTTTCATGTTTGAAATGTACTAACTCGATATTTCCTCACAGCAGGTCAACATGTGTGTGGTTGCAACATTACGGTCCCATTGAGTACATTTTTGGAGAGAGGGACATCAGTTGCACCACAGGGCAGGGTGGAGGGTGCGGTGCACGATATATTTTCTTTCTTCGGTAAGCATTTTTTTGTGTTTTATACTTTTGGAATGTTGGTTTTTCATATTGATTTTAAAATGACCCTTTTCATGTTTGAAATGTACTAACTTGATTTTCCCCCACAGCAGGTAACTAGTGTGTGGTTGCAACATTACGGTCCCATTGAGTACATTTTTGGAGAGAGGGACATCTGTTGCACCACAGGGCAGGGTGGAGGGTGCGTTGCACAATACATTTTCTTTCTTCGGTAAGCATTTTTTTGTGTTTTATACTTTTGGAATGTTGGTTTTTCATATTGATTTTAAAATGACCCTTTTCATGTTTGAAATGTACTAACTCGATATTTCCTCACAGCAGGTCAACTTGTCTGTGGTTGCAACATTACGGTCCCATTGAGTACATTTTTGGAGAGAGGGACATCAGTTGCACCAAAGGGCAGGGTGGAGGATGCGGTGCACGATACATTTTCTTTCTCGGTAAGCATTTTTTTGTGTTTTATACTTGTGGAATTTTGGTTTTTCATGTTGATTTTAAAATGACCTTTTTCATGTTTGAAATGTACTAACTCGATTTTACCTCACAGCAGGTCAGCTTGTGTGTGGTTGCAACATTACGGTCCCATTGAGTACATTTTTGGAGAGAGGGACATCAGTTGCACCACAGGGCAGGGTGGAGGGTGCCGTGCACGATACATTTTCTTTCTTCGGTAAGCATTTTTTTGTGTTTTATACTTTTGGATAGTTGGTTTTTCATGTTGATTTGAAAATGACCTCTTTCATGTTTGAAATGTACTAACTCGATATTTCCTCACAGCAGGTCAACTTGTGTGTGGTTGCAACATTACGGTCCCATTGAGTACATTTTTGGAGAGAGGGACATCAGGTGCACCACAGAGCAGGGTGGAGGGTGCGGTGCACGATACATTTTCTTTCTTCGGTAAGCATTTTTTTGTGTTTAATACTTTTGGAATTTTGGTTTTTGATGTTGATTATAAAATGACCTTTTTCATGTTTGAAATGTACTAACACGATTTTCCCCCACAGCAGGTAACTAGTGTGTGGTTGCAACATTACGGTCCCATTGAGTGCATTTTTGGGGAGAGGGACATCAGGTGCACCACAGGGCAGGGTGGAGGGTGCCGTGCACGATACATTTTCTTTCTTCGGTAAGCATTTTTTTGTGTTTAATACTTTTGGAATTTTGGTTTTTGATGTTGATTATAAAATGACCTTTTTCATGTTTGAAATGTACTAACACGATTTTCCCCCACAGCAGGTAACTAGTGTGTGGTTGCAACATTACGGTCCCATTGAGTACATTTTTGGGGAGAGGGACATCAGTTGCACCACAGGACAGGGTGGAGGGTGCCGTGCACGATACATTTTCTTTCTTCGGTAAGCATTTTTTTGTGTTTTATACTTTTGGATAGTTGGTTTTTCATGTTGATTTGAAAATGACCTCTTTCATGTTTGAAATGTACTAACTCGATATTTCCTCACAGCAGGTCAACTTGTGTGTGGTTGCAACATTACGGTCCCATTGAGTATATTTTTGGAGAGAGGGACATCTGTTGCACCACAGGGCAGGGTGGAGGGTGCCGTGCACGATACATTTTCTTTCTTCGGTAAGCATTTTTTTGTGTTTAATACTTTTGGAATTTTGGTTTTTGATGTTGATTATAAAATGACCTTTTTCATGTTTGAAATGTACTAACTCGATTTTCCCCCACAGCTGGTAACTAGTGTGTGGATGCAACATTACGGTCCCATTGAGTACATTTTTGGAGAGAGGGACATCAGGTGCACCACAGAGCAGGGTGGAGGGTGCGGTGCACGATACATTTTCTTTCTTCGGTAAGCATTTTTTTGTGTTTAATACTTTTGGAATTTTGGTTTTTGATGTTGATTATAAAATGACCTTTTTCATGTTTGAAATGTACTAACACGATTTTCCCCCACAGCAGGTAACTAGTGTGTGGTTGCAACATTACGGTCCCATTGAGTACATTTTTGGGGAGAGGGACATCAGGTGCACCACAGGGCAGGGTGGAGGGTGCCGTGCACGATACATTTTCTTTCTTCGGTAAGCATTTTTTTGTGTTTAATACTTTTGGAATTTTGGTTTTTGATGTTGATTATAAAATTACCTTTTTCATGTTTGAAATGTACTAACTCGATTTTCCCCCACAGCAGGTAACTAGTGTGTGGTTGCAACATTACGGTCCCATTGAGTACATTTTTGGAGAGAGGGACATCAGTTGCACCACAGGGCAGGGTGGAGGGTGAGGTGCACGATACATTTTCTTTCCTCAGTAAGCATTTTTTTGTGTTTAATACTTTTGGAATTTTGTTTATTGATGTTGATTATAAAATGACCTTTTTCATGTTTGAAATGTACTAACTCGATTTTCCCCCACAGCTGGTAACTCTTGTGTTCTTGCAACATTACGGTCCCATTGAGTACATTTTTGGAGAGAGGGACATCAGGTGCACCACAGGGCAGGGTGGAGGGTGCCGTGCACGATACATTTTCTTTCTTCGGTAAGCATTTTTTTGTGTTTAATACTTTTGGAATTTTGGTTTTTGATGTTGATTATAAAATGACCTTTTTCATGTTTGAAATGTACTAACACGATTTTCCCCCACAGCAGGTAACTAGTGTGTGGTTGCAACATTACGGTCCCATTCAGTACATTTTTGGAGAGAGGGACATCAGGTGCACCACAGGGCAGGGTGGAGGGTGCGGTGCACGATACACTTTCTTTCTTCAGTAAGCATTTTTTTGTGTTTAATACTTTTGGAATTTTGGTTTTTGATGTTGATTATAAAATGACATTTTTCATGTTTGAAATGTACTAACTGGATTTTCCCCCACAGCAGGTAACTAGTGTGTGGTTGCAACATTACGGTCCCATTGAGTACATTTTTGGAGAGAGGGACATCAGGTGCACCACAGGGCAGGGTGGAGGGTGCCGTGCACGATACATTTTCTTTCTTCGGTAAGCATTTTTTTGTGTTTAATACTTTTGGAATTTTGGTTTTTGATGTTGATTTTAAAATGACATTTTTCATGTTTGAAATGTACTAACTCGATTTTCCCCCAAAGCTGGTAACTAGTGTGTGGTTGCAACATTACGGTCCCATTGAGTACATTTTTGGAGAGAGGGACATCAGGTGCACCACAGGGCAGGGTGGAGGGTGCCGTGCACGATACATTTTCTTTCCTCAGTAAGCATTTTTTTGTGTTTAATACTTTTGGAATTTTGGTTTTTGATGTTGATTATAAAATGACCTTTTTCATGTTTGAAATGTACTAACTCAATTTTCCCCCACAGCTGGTAACTAGTGTGTGGTTGCAACATTACGGTCCCATTGAGTACATTTTTGGAGAGAGGGACATCAGGTGCACCACAGGGCAGGGTGGAGGGTGCCGTGCACGATACATTTTCTTTCCTCAGTGAGCATTTTTTTGTGTTTAATACTTTTGGAATTTTGGTTTTTGATGTTGATTATAAAATGACCTTTTTCATGTTTGAAATGTACTAACTCTATTTTCCCCCACAGCTGGTAACTAGTGTGTGGTTGCAACATTACGGTCCCATTGAGTACATTTTTGGAGAGAGGGACATCAGGTGCACCACAGGGCAGGGTGAAGGGTGCCGTGCACGATACATTTTCTTTCCTCAGTAAGCATTTTTTTGTGTTTAATACTTTTGGAATTTTGGTTTTTGATGTTGATTATAAAATGACCTTTTTCATGTTTGAAATGTACTAACTCGATTTTCCCCCACAGCAGGTAACTAGTGTGTGGTTGCAACATTACGGTCCCATTGAGTACATTTTTGGAGAGAGGGACATCAGGTGCACCACAGGCAGGGTGGAGGGTGCCGTGCACGATACATTTTCTTTCTTCGGTAAGCATTTTTTTGTGTTTAATACTTTTGGAATTTTGGTTTTTGATGTTGATTATAAAATGACCTTTTTCATGTTTGAAATGTACTAACACGATTTTCCCCCACAGCAGGTAACTAGTGTGTGGTTGCAACATTACGGTCCCATTGAGTACATTTTTGGAGAGAGGGACATCAGTTGCACCACAGGGCAGTGTGGAGGGTGCGGTGCACGATACATTTTTTTTCCTCAGTAAGCATTTTTTTGTGTTTAATACATTTGGAATTTTGGTTTTTGATGTTGATTATAAAATGACCTTTTTCATGTTTGAAATGTACTAACTCGATTTTCCCCCACAGCTGGTAACTAGTGTGTGGTTGAACCATTAATGTCCCATTGAGTACATTTTTGGAGAGAGGGACATCAGGTGCACCACAGGGCAGGTTGGAGGGTGCCGTGCACGATACATTTTCTTTCCTCGGTAAGCATATTTTTATGTTTAATACTTTTGGAATTATGGTTTTTGATGTTGATTATAAAATGACCTTTTTCATGTTTGAAATGTACTAATTCGATTTTCCCCCACAGCTGGTAACTAGTGTGTGGTTGCGACATTACGGTCCCATTGAGTACATTTTTGGAGAGAGGGACATCAGGTGCACCACAGGGCTGGGTGGAGGGTGCCGTGCACGATACATTTCCTTTCTACGGTAAGCATTTTTTTGTGTTTAATACTTTTGGAATTTTGGTTTTTGATGTTGATTATAAAATGACCTTTTTCATGTTTGGAATGTACTAACACGATTTTCCCCCACAGCTGGTAACTAGTGTGTTGTTGCAACATTACGGTCCCATTGAGTACATTTTTGGAGAGAGGGACATCAGGTGCACCACAGGGCAGGTTGGAGGGTGCCGTGCACGATACATTTTCTTTCTTCTGTAAGCATTTTTTTGTGTTTAATACTTTTGGAATTTTGGTATTTGATGTTGATTATAAAATGACCTTTTTCATGTTTGAAATGTACTAACTCGATTTTCCCCCACAGCTGGTAACAAGTGTGTGGTTGCAACATTACGGTCCCATTGAGTACATTTTTGGAGAGAGGGACATCAGGTGCACCACAGGGCAGGGTGGAGGGTGCCGTGCACGATACATTTTCTTTCTTCGGTAAGCATTTTTTTGTGTTTAATACTTTTGGAATTTTGGTTTTTGATGTTGATTATAAAATGACCTTTTTCATGTTTGAAATGTACTAACACGATTTTCCCCCACAGCTGGTAACTAGTGTGTTGTTGCAACATTACGGTCCCATAGAGTACATTTTTGGAGAGAGGGACATCAGGTGCACCACAGGGCAGGGTGGAGGGTGCCGTGCACGATACATTTTCTTTCTTCGGTAAGCATTTTTTTGTGTTTAATACTTTTGGAATTTTGGTTTTTGATGTTGATTATAACATGACCTTTTTCATGTTTGAAATGTACTAACTCGATTTTCCCCCACAGCTGGTAACTAGTGTGTGGTTGCAACATTACGGTCCCATTGAGTACATTTTTGGTGAGAGGGATATCAGGTGCACCACAGGGCAGGGTGGAGGATGCCGTGCACGATACATTTTCTTTCTTCGGTAAGCATTTTTTTGTGTTTAATACTTTTGGAATTTTGGTTTTTGATGTTGATTATAAAATGACCTTTTTCATGTTTGAAATGTACTAACACGATTTTCCCCCACAGCAGGTAACTAGTGTGTGGTTGCAACATTACGGTCCCATTGAGTACATTTTTGGAGAGAGGGACATCAGGTGCACCACAGGGCAGGGTGGAGGGTGCCGTGCACGATACATTTTCTTTCTTCGGTAAGCATTTTTTTGTGTTTAATACTTTTGGAAATTTGGTTTTTGATGTTGATTATAAAATGTCCTTTTTCATGTTTGAAATGTACTAACACGATTTTCCCCCACAGCAGGTAACTAGTGTGTGGTTGCAACATTACGGTCCCATTGACTACATTTTTAGAGAGAGGGACATCAGTTGCACCACAGGGCAGGGTGGAGGCTGCCGTGCACGATACATTTTCTTTCCTCAGTAAGCATTTTTTTGTGTTTAATACTTTTGGGCTTTTGGTTTTTGATGTTGATTATAAAATGACCTTTTTCATGTTTGAAATGTACTAACTCGATTTTCCCCCACAGCTGGTAACTAGTGTGTGGTTGCAACATTACGGTCCCATTGAGTACATTTTTGGAGAGAGGGACATCAGGTGCACCACAGGGCAGGGTGGAGGGTGCGTGCACGATACATTTTCTTTCTTCGGTAAGCATTTTTTGTGTTTAATACTTTTGGAATTTTGGTTTTTGATGTTGATTATAAAATGACCTTTTTCATGTTTAAAATGTACTAACACGAATTTCCATCACAGTAGGTAACTAGTGTGTGGTTGCAACATTACGGTCCCATTGAGTACATTTTTGGAGAGAGGGACATCAGTTGCACCACAGGGCAGGGTGGAGGGTGCGGTGCACGATACATTTTCTTTCCTCAGTAAGCATTTTTTTGTGTTTAATACTTTTGGAATTTTGGTTTTTGATGTTGATTATAAAATGACCTTTTTCATGTTTGAAATGTACTAACTCGATTTTCCCCCACAGCTGGTAACTAGTGTGTGGTTGCAACATTACGGTCCCATTGAGTACATTTTTGGAGAGAGGGACATCAGGTGCACCACAGGGCAGGTTGGAGGGTGCCGTGCACGATACATTTTCTTTCTTCGGTAAGCATTTTTTTGTGTTTAATACTTTTGGAATTTTGGTTTTTGATGTTGATTATAAAATGACCTTTTTCATGTTTGAAATGTACTAACACGATTTTCCCCCACAGCAGGTAACTAGTGTGTGGTTGCAACATTACGGTCCCATTGAGTACATTTTTGGAGAGAGGGACTTCAGGTGCACCACAGGGCAGGGTGGAGGGTGCCGTGCACGATACATTTTCTTTCTTCGGTAAGCATTTTTTTGTGTTTAATACTTTTGGAATTTTGGTTTTTGATGTTGATTATACAATGACCTCTTTCATGTTTGAAATGTACTAACTCGATTTTCCCCCACAGCAGGTAACTAGTGTGTGGTTGCAACATTACGGTCCCATTGAGTACATTTTTGGAGAGAGGGACATCAGTTGCACCACAGGGCAGGGTGGAGGGTGCGGTGCACGATACATTTTCTTTCCTCAGTAAGCATTTTTTGTGTTTAATACTTTTGGAATTTTGGTTTTTGATGTTGATTATAAAATGACCTTTTTCATGTTTGAAATGTACTACCTCGATTTTCCCCCACAGTTGGTAACTAGTGTGTTGTTGCAACATTACGGTCCCATTGAGTACATTTTTGGAGAGAGGGACATCAGGTGCACCACAGGGCAGGGTGGAGGGTGCCGTGCACGATACATTTTCTTTCTTCGGTAAGCATTTTTTTGTGTTTAATACTTTTGGAATTTTGGTTTTTGATGTTGATTTTAAAATGACATTTTTCATGTTTGAAATGTACTAACACGATTTTCCCCCACAGCTGGTAACTAGTGTGTTGTTGTAACATTACGGTCCCATTGAGTACATTTTCGGAGAGAGGGACATCAGGTGCACCACAGGGCAGGGTGGAGGGTGCCGTGCACGATACATTTTCTTTCTTCGGTAAGCCTTTTTTTGTGTTTAATACTTTTGGAATTTTGGTTTTTGATGTTGATTATAAAATGACCTTTTTCATGTTTGAAATGTACTAACACGATTTTCCCCCACAGCTGGTAACTAGTGTGTGGTTGCAACATTACGGTCCCATTGAGTACATTTTTGGAGAGAGGGACATCAGGTGCACCACAGGGCAGGGTGGAGGGTGCCGTGCACGATACATTTTCTTTCTTCGGTAATCATTTTTTTGTGTTTAATACTTTTGGAATTTTGGTTTTTGATGTTGATTATAAAATGACCTTTTTCATGTTTGAAATGTACTAACACGATTTTCCCCCACAGCTGGTAACTAGTGTGTGGATGCAACATTACGGTCCCATTGAGTACATTTTTGGAGAGAGGGACATCAGGTGCACCACAGGGCAGGGTGGAGGGTGCCGTGCACGATACATTTTCTTTCTTCGGTAAGCATTTTTTTGTGTTTAATACTTTTGGAATTTTGGTTTTTGATGTAGATTATAAAATGACATTTTTCATGTTTGAAATGTACTAACTCGATTTCCCCCACAGCTGGTAACTAGTGTGTTGTTGCAACATTACGGTCCCATTGAGTACATTTTGGGAGAGAGGGACATCAGTTGCACCACAGGGCAGGGTGGAGGGTGAGGTGCACGATACATTTTCTTTCCTCAGTAAGCATTTTTTTGTGTTTAATACTTTTGGAATTTTGTTTATTGATGTTGATTATAAAATGACCTTTTTCATGTTTGAAATGTACTAACTCGATTTTCCCCCACAGCTGGTAACTAGTGTGTTCTTGCAACATTACGGTCCCATTGAGTACATTTTTGGAGAGAGGGACATCAGGTGCACCACAGGGCAGGGTGGAGGGTGCCGTGCACGATACATTTTCTTTCTTCGGTAAGCATTTTTTTGTGTTTAATACTTTTGGAATTTTGGTTTTTGATGTTGATTATAAAATGACCTCTTTCATGTTTGAAATGTACTAACTCGATTTTCCCCCACAGCAGGTAACTAGTGTGTGGTTGCAACATTACGGTCCCATTGAGTACATTTTTGGAGAGAGGGACATCAGTTGCACCACAGGGCAGGGTGGAGGGTGCGGTGCACGATACATTTTCTTTCTTCAGTAAGCATTTTTTTGTGTTTAATACTTTTGGAATTTTGGTTTTTGATGTTGATTATAAAATGACATTTTTCATGTTTGAAATGTACTAACTCGATTTTCCCCCACAGCAGGTAACTAGTGTGTGGTTGCAACATTACGGTCCCATTGAGTACATTTTTGGAGAGAGGGACATCAGGTGCACCACAGGGCAGGGTGGAGGGTGCCGTGCACGATACATTTTCTTTCTTCGGTAAGCATTTTTTTGTGTTTAATACTTTTGGAATTTTGGTTTTTGATGTTGATTTTAAAATGACATTTTTCATGTTTGAAATGTACTAACTCGATTTTCCCCCAAAGCTGGTAACTAGTGTGTGGTTGCAACATTACGGTCCCATTGAGTACATTTTTGGAGAGAGGGACATCAGGTGCACCACAGGGCAGGGTGGAGGGTGCCGTGCACGATACATTTTCTTTCCTCAGTAAGCATTTTTTTGTGTTTAATACTTTTGGAATTTTGGTTTTTGATGTTGATTATAAAATGACCTTTTTCATGTTTGAAATGTACTAACTCAATTTTCCCCCACAGCTGGTAACTAGTGTGTGGTTGCAACATTACGGTCCCATTGAGTACATTTTTGGAGAGAGGGACATCAGGTGCACCACAGGGCAGGGTGGAGGGTGCCGTGCACGATACATTTTCTTTCCTCAGTGAGCATTTTTTTGTGTTTAATACTTTTGGAATTTTGGTTTTTGATGTTGATTATAAAATGACCTTTTTCATGTTTGAAATGTACTAACTCTATTTTCCCCCACAGCTGGTAACTAGTGTGTGGTTGCAACATTACGGTCCCATTGAGTACATTTTTGGAGAGAGGGACATCAGGTGCACCACAGGGCAGGGTGAAGGGTGCCGTGCACGATACATTTTCTTTCCTCAGTAAGCATTTTTTTGTGTTTAATACTTTTGGAATTTTGGTTTTTGATGTTGATTATAAAATGACCTTTTTCATGTTTGAAATGTACTAACTCGATTTTCCCCCACAGCAGGTAACTAGTGTGTGGTTGCAACATTACGGTCCCATTGAGTACATTTTTGGAGAGAGGGACATCAGGTGCACCACAGGCAGGGTGGAGGGTGCCGTGCACGATACATTTTCTTTCTTCGGTAAGCATTTTTTTGTGTTTAATACTTTTGGAATTTTGGTTTTTGATGTTGATTATAAAATGACCTTTTTCATGTTTGAAATGTACTAACACGATTTTCCCCCACAGCAGGTAACTAGTGTGTGGTTGCAACATTACGGTCCCATTGAGTACATTTTTGGAGAGAGGGACATCAGTTGCACCACAGGGCAGTGTGGAGGGTGCGGTGCACGATACATTTTTTTTCCTCAGTAAGCATTTTTTTGTGTTTAATACTTTTGGAATTTTGGTTTTTGATGTTGATTATAAAATGACCTTTTTCATGTTTGAAATGTACTAACTCGATTTTCCCCCACAGCTGGTAACTAGTGTGTGGTTGCAACATTAAGGTCCCATTGAGTACATTTTTGGAGAGAGGGACATCAGGTGCACCACAGGGCAGGTTGGAGGGTGCCGTGCACGATACATTTTCTTTCCTCGGTAAGCATTTTTTTGTGTTTAATACTTTTGGAATTATGGTTTTTGATGTTGATTATAAAATGACCTTTTTCATGTTTGAAATGTACTAATTCGATTTTCCCCCACAGCTGGTAACTAGTGTGTGGTTGCGACATTACGGTCCCATTGAGTACATTTTTGGAGAGAGGGACATCAGGTGCACCACAGGGCAGGGTGGAGGGTGCCGTGCACGATAAATTTCCTTTCTACGGTAAGCATTTTTTTGTGTTTAATACTTTTGGAATTTTGGTTTTTGATGTTGATTATAAAATGACCTTTTTCATGTTTGGAATGTACTAACACGATTTTCCCCCACAGCTGGTAACTAGTGTGTTGTTGCAACATTACGGTCCCATTGAGTACATTTTTGGAGAGAGGGACATCAGGTGCACCACAGGGCAGGTTGGAGGGTGCCGTGCACAATACATTTTCTTTCTTCTGTAAGCATTTTTTTGTGTTTAATACTTTTGGAATTTTGGTATTTGATGTTGATTATAAAATGACCTTTTTCATGTTTGAAATGTACTAACTCGATTTTCCCCCACAGCTGGTAACAAGTGTGTGGTTGCAACATTACGGTCCCATTGAGTACATTTTTGGAGAGAGGGACATCAGGTGCACCACAGGGCAGGGTGGAGGGTGCCGTGCACGATACATTTTCTTTCTTCGGTAAGCATTTTTTTGTGTTTAATACTTTTGGAATTTTGGTTTTTGATGTTGATTATAAAATGACCTTTTTCATGTTTGAAATGTACTAACACGATTTTCCCCCACAGCTGGTAACTAGTGTGTTGTTGCAACATTACGGTCCCATAGAGTACATTTTTGGAGAGAGGGACATCAGGTGCACCACAGGGCAGGGTGGAGGGTGCCGTGCACGATACATTTTCTTTCTTCGGTAAGCATTTTTTTGTGTTTAATACTTTTGGAATTTTGGTTTTTGATGTTGATTATAAAATGACCTTTTTCATGTTTGAAATGTACTAACTCGATTTTCCCCCACAGCTGGTAACTAGTGTGTGGTTGCAACATTACGGTCCCATTGAGTACATTTTTGGTGAGAGGGATATCAGGTGCACCACAGGGCAGGGTGGAGGATGCCGTGCACGATACATTTTCTTTCTTCGGTAAGCATTTTTTTGTGTTTTATACTTTTGGAATTTTGGTTTTTGATGTTGATTATAAAATGACCTTTTTCATGTTTGAAATGTACTAACACGATTTTCCCCCACAGCAGGTAACTAGTGTGTGGTTGCAACATTACGGTCCCATTGAGTACATTTTTGGAGAGAGGGACATCAGGTGCACCACAGGGCAGGGTGGAGGGTGCCGTGCACGATACATTTTCTTTCTTCGGTAAGCATTTTTTTGTGCTTAATACTTTTGGAAATTTGGTTTTTGATGTTGATTATAAAGTGTCCTTTTTCATGTTTGAAATGTACTAACACGATTTTCCCCCACAGCAGGTAACTAGTGTGTGGTTGCAACATTACGGTCCCATTGACTACATTTTTAGAGAGAGGGACATCAGTTGCACCACAGGGCAGGGTGGAGGCTGCCGTGCACGATACATTTTCTTTCCTCAGTAAGCATTTTTTTGTGTTTAATACTTTTGGGCTTTTGGTTTTTGATGTTGATTATAAAATGACCTTTTTCATGTTTGAAATGTACTAACTCGATTTTCCCCCACAGCTGGTAACTAGTGTGTGGTTGCAACATTACGGTCCCATTGAGTACATTTTTGGAGAGAGGGACATCAGGTGCACCACAGGGCAGGGTGGAGGGTGCGTGCACGATACATTTTCTTTCTTCGGTAAGCATTTTTTTGTGTTTAATATTTTGGAATTTTGGTTTTTGATGTTGATTATAAAATGACCTTTTTCATGTTTAAAATGTACTAACACGAATTTCCATCACAGTAGGTAACTAGTGTGTGGTTGCAACATTACGGTCCCATTGAGTACATTTTTGGAGAGAGGGACATCAGTTGCACCACAGGGCAGGGTGGAGGGTGCGGTGCACGATACATTTTCTTTCCTCAGTAAGCATTTTTTTGTGTTTAATACTTTTGGAATTTTGGTTTTTGATGTTGATTATAAAATGACCTTTTTCATGTTTGAAATGTACTAACTCGATTTTCCCCCACAGCTGGTAACTAGTGTGTGGTTGCAACATTACGGTCCCATTGAGTACATTTTTGGAGAGAGGGACATCAGGTGCACCACAGGGCAGGGTGGAGGGTGCCGTGCACGATACATTTTCTTTCTTCGGTAAGCATTTTTTTGTGTTTAATACTTTTGGAATTTTGGTTTTTGATGTTGATTATAAAATGACCTTTTTCATGTTTGAAATGTACTAACACGATTTTCCCCCACAGCAGGTAACTAGTGTGTGGTTGCAACATTACGGTCCCATTGAGTACATTTTTGGAGAGAGGGACATCAGGTGCACCACAGGGCAGGGTGGAGGGTGCCGTGCACGATACATTTTCTTTCTTCGGTAAGCATTTTTTTGTGTTTAATACTTTTGGAATTTTGGTTTTTGATGTTGATTATAAAATGACCTCTTTCATGTTTGAAATGTACTAACTCGATTTTCCCCCACAGCAGGTAACTAGTGTGTGGTTGCAACATTACGGTCCCATTGAGTACATTTTTGGAGAGAGGGACATCAGTTGCACCACAGGGCAGGGTGGAGGGTGCGGTGCACGATACATTTTCTTTCCTCAGTAAGCATTTTTTGTGTTTAATACTTTTGGAATTTTGGTTTTTGATGTTGATTATAAAATGACCTTTTTCATGTTTGAAATGTACTACCTCGATTTTCCCCCACAGTTGGTAACTAGTGTGTTGTTGCAACATTACGGTCCCATTGAGTACATTTTTGGAGAGAGGGACATCAGGTGCACCACAGGGCAGGGTGGAGGGTGCCGTGCACGATACATTTTCTTTCTTCGGTAAGCATTTTTTTGTGTTTAATACTTTTGGAATTTTGGTTTTTGATGTTGATTTTAAAATGACATTTTTCATGTTTGAAATGTACTAACACGATTTTCCCCCACAGCTGGTAACTAGTGTGTTGTTGTAACATTACGGTCCCATTGAGTACATTTTCGGAGAGAGGGACATCAGGTGCACCACAGGGCAGGTTGGAGGGTGCCGTGCACGATACATTTTCTTTCTTCGGTAAGCCTTTTTTTGTGTTTAATACTTTTGGAATTTTGGTTTTTGATGTTGATTATAAAATGACCTTTTTCATGTTTGAAATGTACTAACACGATTTTCCCCCACAGCTGGTAACTAGTGTGTGGTTGCAACATTACGGTCCCATTGAGTACATTTTTGGAGAGAGGGACATCAGGTGCACCACAGGGCAGGGTGGAGGGTGCCGTGCACGATACATTTTCTTTCTTCGGTAATCATTTTTTTGTGTTTAATACTTTTGGAATTTTGGTTTTTGATGTTGATTATAAAATGACCTTTTTCATGTTTGAAATGTACTAACACGATTTTCCCCCACAGCTGGTAACTAGTGTGTGGATGCAACATTACGGTCCCATTGAGTACATTTTTGGAGAGAGGGACATCAGGTGCACCACAGGGCAGGGTGGAGGGTGCCGTGCACGATACATTTTCTTTCTTCGGTAAGCATTTTTTTGTGTTTAATACTTTTGGAATTTTGGTTTTTGATGTAGATTATAAAATGACATTTTTCATGTTTGAAATGTACTAACTCGATTTCCCCCACAGCTGGTAACTAGTGTGTTGTTGCAACATTACGGTCCCATTGAGTACATTTTGGGATAGAGGCAGGTGCACCACAGGGCAGGGTGGATGGTGCCGTGCACGATACATTTTCTTTCTTCGGTAAGCATTTTTTTGTGTTTAATACTTTTGGAATTTTGGTTTTTGATGTTGATTAAAAAATGACCTTTTTCATGTTTGAAATGTACTAACTCGAATTTCCCCCACAGCTGGTAACTAGTGTGTGGTTGCAACATTACGGTCCCATTGAGTACATTTTTGGGGAGAGGGACATCAGGTGCACCACAGGGCAGGGTGGAGGGTGCCGTGCACGATACATTTTCTTTCTTCAGTAAGCATTTTTTTGTGTTTAATACTTTTGGAATTTTGGTTTTTGATGTTGATTATAAAATGACCTTTTTCATGTTTGAAATGTACTAACACGATTTTCCCCCACAGCAGGTAACTAGTGTGTGGTTGCAACATTACGGTCCCATTGAGTACATTTTTGGAGAGAGGGACATCAGTTGCACCACAGGGCAGGGTGGAGGGTGCGGTGCACAATACATTTTCTTTCCTCAGTAAGCATTTTTTTGTGTTTAATACTTTTGGAATTTTGGTTTTTGATGTTGATTATAAAATGACATTTTTCATGTTTGAAATGTACTAACACGATTTTCCCCCACAGCTGGTAACTAGTGTGTGGATGCAACATTACGGTCCCATTGAGTACATTTTTGGAGAGAGGGACATCAGGTGCACCACAGGTGAGGGTGGAGGGTGCCGTGCACGATACATTTTCTTTCTTCGGTAAGCATTTTTTTGTGTTTAATACTTTTGGAATTTTGGTTTTTGATGTTGATTATAAAATGACCTTTTTCATGTTTGAAATGTACTAACTCGATTTTCCCCCACAGCTGGTAACTAGTGAGTGGTTGCAACATTACGGTCCCATTGAGTACATTTTTGGAGAGAGGGACGTCAGGTGCACCACAGGGCAGGGTGGAGGGTGCGGTGCACGATACATTTTCTTTCTTCGGTAAGCATTTTTTTGTGTTTAATAATTTTGGAATTTTGGTTTTTGATGTTGATTATAAAATGACCTTTGTCATGTTTGAAATGTACTAACACGATTTTCCCCCACAGCAGGTAACTAGTGTGTGGTTGCAACATTACGGTCCCATTGAGTACATTTTTGGAGAGAGGGACATCAGGTGCACCACAGGGCAGGGTGGAGGGTGCCGTGCACGATACATTTTCTTTCTTCGGTAAGCATTTTTTTGTGTTTAATACTTTTGGAATTTTGGTTTTTGATGTTGATTATAAAATTACCTTTTTCATGTTTGAAATGTACTAACTCGATTTTCCCCCACAGCAGGTAACTAGTGTGTGGTTGCAACATTACGGTCCCATTGAGTACATTTTTGGAGAGAGGGACATCAGTTGCACCACAGGGCAGGGTGGAGGGTGCGGTGCACGATACATTTTCTTTCCTCAGTAAGCATTTTTTTGTGTTTAATACTTTTGGAATTTTGTTTATTGATGTTGATTATAAAATGACCTTTTTCATGTTTGAAATGTACTAACTCGATTTTCCCCCACAGCTGGTAACTCTTGTGTTCTTGCAACATTACGGTCCCATTGAGTACATTTTTGGAGAGAGGGACATCAGGTGCACCACAGGGCAGGGTGGAGGGTGCCGTGCACGATACATTTTCTTTCTTCGGTAAGCATTTTTTTGTGTTTAATACTTTTGGAATTTTGGTTTTTGATGTTGATTATAAAATGACCTTTTTCATGTTTGAAATGTACTAACACGATTTTCCCCCACAGCAGGTAACTAGTGAGTGGTTGCAACATTACGGTCCCATTGAGTACATTTTTGGAGAGAGGGACATCAGGTGCACCACAGGGCAGGGTGGAGGGTGCGGTGCACGATACATTTTCTTTCTTCAGTAAGCATTTTTTTGTGTTTAATACTTTTGGAATTTTGGTTTTTGATGTAGATTATAAAATGACATTTTTCATGTTTGAAATGTACTAACTCGATTTTCCCCCACAGCAGGTAACTAGTGTGTGGTTGCAACATTACGGTCCCATTGAGTACATTTTTGGAGAGAGGGACATCAGTTGCTCCACAGGGCAGGGTGGAGGGTGCAGTGCACGATACATTTTTATTCTTCAGTAAGCATTTTTTTGTGTTTAATACTTTTGGAATTTTGGTTTTTGATGTTGATTATAAAATGACATTTTTCGTGTTTGAAATGTACTAACTCGATTTTCCCCCACAGCTGGTAACTAGTGTGTGGTTGCAACATTACGGTCCCATTGAGTACATTTTTGGAGAGAGGGACATCGGTTCGACCACAGGGCAGAGTGGAGGGTGCGGTGCACGATACATTTTCTTTCTACAGTAAGCATTTTTTTGTGTATAATACTTTTGGAATTTTGGTTTATGATGTTGATTATAAAATGACATTTTTCATGTTTGAAATGTACTAACTCGATTTTCCCCCACAGCAGGTAACTAGTGTGTGGTTGCAACATTACGGTCCCATTGAGTACATTTTTGGAGAGAGGGACATCAGTTGCACCACAGGGCAGGGTGGAGGGTGCGGTGCACGATACATTTTCTTTCTTCAGTAAGCATTTTTTTGTGTTTAATACTTTTGGAATTTTGGTTTTTGATGTTGATTATAAAATGACCTTTTTCATGTTTGAAATGTACTAACACGATTTTCCCCCACAGCAGGTAACTAGTGTGTGGTTGCAACATTACGGTCCCATTGAGTACATTTTTGGAGAGAGGGACATCAGTTGCACCTCAGGGCAGGGTGGAGGGTGCGGTGCACGATACATTTTCTTTCTTCGGTAAGCATTTTTTTGTGATTTATACTTTTGGAATGTTGGTTTTTCGTGTTGATTTTAAAATGACCTTTTTCATGTTTGAAATGTACTAACTCGATTTTACCTCACAGCAGGTCACCTTGTGTGTGGTTGCAACATTACGGTCCCATTGAGTACATTTTTGGAGAGAGGGACATCAGTTGCACCACAGGGCAGGGTGGAGGGTGCGGTGCACGATACATTTTCTTTCTTCGGTAAGCATTTTTTGTGTTTTATACTTTTGGAATGTTGGTTTTTCATGTTGATTTTAAAATGTCGTTTTTCATGTTTGAAAAGAACTAACTCGATTTTACCTCACAGCAGGTCAGCTTGTGTGTGGTTGCAACATTACGGTCCCATTGAGTACATTTTTGGAGAGAGGGACATCAGTTGCACCAAAGGGCAGGGTGGAGGATGCGGTGCACGATACATTTTCTTTCTTCGGTAAGCATTTTTTTGTGTTTTATACTTTTGGAATTTTGGTTTTTCATGTTGATTTTAAAATGCCCTTTTTCATGTTTGAAATGTACTAACTCGATTTTACCTCACAGCAGGTCAGCTAGTGTGTGGTTGCAACATTACGGTCCCATTGAGTACATTTTTGGAGAGAGGGACATCAGTTGCACCACAGGGCAGGGTGGAGGGTGCCGTGCACGATACATTTTCTTTCTTCGGTAAGCATTTTTTTGTGTTATATACTTTTGGATAGTTGGTTTTTCATGTTGATTTGTAAATGACCACTTTCATGTTTGAAATGTACTAACTCGATATTTCCTCACAGCAGGTCAACTTGTGTGTGGTTGCAACATTACGGTCCCATTGAGTACATTTTTGGAGAGAGGGACATCAGTTGCACCACAGGGCAGGGTGGAGGGTGCGGTGCACGATACATTTTCTTTCTTCTTTAAGCATTTTTTTGTGTTTTATACTTTTGGAATGTTGGTTTTTCATATTGATTTTAAAATGACATTTTTCATGTTTGAAATGTACTAACTCGATTTTTCCTCAATGCAGGTCAACTTGTGTGTGGTTGCAACATTACGGTCCCATTGAGTACATTTTTGGAGAGAGGGACATCAGTTGCACCACAGGGCAGGGTGGAGGGTGCGGTGCACGATACATTTTCTTTCTTCGGTAAGCATTTTTTTGTATTTTATTCTTTTGGAATGTTGGTTTTTCATATTGATTTTAAAATGACATTTTTCATGTTTGAAATGTACTAACTCGATTTTTCCCCACAGAAGGTAACTAGTGTGTGGTTGCAACATTACGGTCCCATTGAGTACATTTTTGGAGAGAGGGACATCAGTTGCACCACAGGGCAGGGTGGAGGGTGCCGTGCACGATACATTTTCTTTCTTCGGTAAGCATTGTTTTGTGTTTTATACTTTTGGATAGTTGGTTTTTCATGTTGATTTGAAAATGACCTTTTTCATGTTTGAAATGTACTAACTCGATATTTCCTCACAGCAGGTCAACTTGTGTGTGGTTGCAACATTACGGTCCCATTGAGTACATTTTTGGAGAGAGGGACATCAGTTGCACCAAAGGGCAGGGTTGAGGATGCGGTGCACGATACATTTTCTTTCTCGGTAAGCATTTTTTTGTGTTTTATACTTTTGGAATTTTGGTTTTTCATGTTGATTTTAAAATGACCTTTTTCATGTTTGAAATGTACTAACTCGATTTTACCTCACAGCAGGTCAGCTTGTGTGTGGTTGCAACATTACGGTCCCATTGAGTACATTTTTGGAGAGAGGGACATCAGTTGCACCACAGTGCAGGGTGGAGGGTGCCGTGCACGATACATTTTCTTTCTTCGGTAAGCATTTTTTTGTGTTTTATACTTTTGGATAGTTGGTTTTTCATGTTGATTTGAAAATGACCTCTTTCATGTTTGAAATGTACTAACTCGATATTTCCTCACAGCAGGTCAACTTGTGTGTGGTTGCAACATTACGGTCCCATTGAGTACATTTTTGGAGAGAGGGACATCAGTTGCACCACAGGGCAGGGTGGAGGGTGCGGTGCACGATACATTTTCTTTCTTCTTTAAGCATTTTTTTGTGTTTTATACTTTTGGAATGTTGGTTTTTCATATTGATTTTAAAATGACATTTTTCATGTTTGAAATGTACTAACTCGATTTTTCCTCAATGCAGGTCAACTTGTGTGTGGTTGCAACATTACGGTCCCATTGAGTACATTTTTGGAGAGAGGGACATCAGTTGCACCACAGGGCAGGGTGGAGGGTGCGGTGCACGATACATTTTCTTTCTTCGGTAAGCATTTTTTTGTGTTTTATACTTTTGGAATGTTGGTTTTTCATATTGATTTTAAAATGACATTTTTCATGTTTGAAATGTACTAACTCGATTTTCCCCCACAGAAGGTAACTAGTGTGTGGTTGCAACATTACGGTCCCATTGAGTACATTTTTGGAGAGAGGGACATCAGTTGCACCACAGGGCAGGGTGGAGGGTGCCCTGCACGATACATTTTCTTTCTTCGGTAAGCATTTTTTTGTGTTTTATACTTTTGGAATGTTGGTTTTTCATATTGATTTTAAAATGACCCTATTCATGTTTGAAATGTACTAACTCGATATTTCCTCACAGCAGGTCAACTTGTGTGTGGTTGCAACATTACGGTCCCATTGAGTACATTTTTGGAGAGAGGGACATCAGTTGCACCAAAGGGCAGGGTGGAGGATGCAGTGCACGATACATTTTCTTTCTCGGTAAGCATTTTTTTGTGTTTTATACTTTTGGAATTTTGGTTTTTCATGTTGATTTTAAAATGACCTTTTTCATGTTTGAAATGTACTAACTCGATTTTACCTCACAGCAGGTCAGCTTGTGTGTGGTTGCTACATTACGGTCCCATTGAGTACATTTTTGGAGAGAGGGACATCAGTTGCACCACAGGGCAGGGTGGAGGGTGCCGTGCACGATACATTTTCTTTCTTCGGTAAGCATTTTTTTGTGTGTTATACTTTTGGATAGTTGGTTTTTCATGTTGATTTGAAAATGACCTCTTTCATGTTTGAAATGTACTAACTCGATATTTCCTCACAGCAGGTCAACTTGTGTGTGGTTGCAACATTACGGTCCCATTGAGTACATTTTTGGAGAGAGGGACATCAGGTGCACCACAGGGCAGGGTGGAGGGTGCCGTGCACGATACATTTTCTTTCTTCAGTAAGCATTTTTTTGTGTTTCATACTTTTGGAATTTTGGTTTTTGATGTTGATTATAAAATGACCTTTTGTCATGTTTGAAATGTACTAACTCGATTTTCCCCCACAGCTGGTAACTAGTGTGTGGATGCAACATTACGGTCCCATTGAGTACATTTTTGGAGAGAGGGACATCAGTTGCTCCACAGGGCAGGGTGGAGGGTGCGGTGCACGATACATTTTCTTTCTTCCGTAAGCATTTTTTTGTGTTTAATACATTTGGAATTTTTGTTTTTGATGTTGATTATAAAATGACCTTTTTCATGTTTGAAATGTACTAACACGATTTTCCCCCACAGCAGGTAACTAGTGTGTGGTTGCAACATTACGGTCCCATTGAGTACATTTTTGGGGAGAGGGACATCAGGTGCACCACAGGGCAGGGTGGAGGGTGCCGTGCACGATACATTTTCTTTCTTCGGTAAGCATTATTTTGTGTTTAATACTTTTGGAATTTTGGTTTTTGATGTTGATTATAAAATTACCTTTTTCATGTTTGAAATGTACTAACTCGATTTTCCCCCACAGCAGGTAACTAGTGTGTGGTTGCAACATTACGGTCCCATTGAGTACATTTTTGGAGAGAGGGACATCAGTTGCACCACAGGGCAGGGTGGAGGGTGCGGTGCACGATACATTTACTTTCCTCAGTAAGCATTTTTTTGTGTTTAATACTTTTGGAGTTTTGTTTATTGATGTTGATTATAAAATGACCTTTTTCATGTTTGAAATGTACTAACTCGATTTTCCCCCACAGCTGGTAACTCTTGTGTTCTTGCAACATTACGGTCCCATTGAGTACATTTTTGGAGAGAGGGACATCAGGTGCACCACAGGGCAGGGTGGAGGGTGCCGTGCACGATACATTTTCTTTCTTCGGTAAGCATTTTTTTGTGTTTAATACTTTTGGAATTTTGGTTTTTGATGTTGATTATAAAATGACCTTTTTCATGTTTGAAATGTACTAACACGATTTTCCCCCACAGCAGGTAACTAGTGTGTGGTTGCAACATTACGGTCCCATTGAGTACATTTTTGGAGAGAGGGACATCAGGTGCACCACAGGGCAGGGTGGAGGGTGCGGTGCACGATACATTTTCTTTCTTCAGTAAGCATTTTTTTGTGTTTAATACTTTTGGAATTTTGGTTTTTTATGTTGATTATAAAATGACATTTTTCATGTTTGAAATGTACTAACTCGATTTTCCCCCACAGCAGGTAACTAGTGTGTGGTTGCAACATTACGGTCCCATTGAGTACATTTTTGGAGAGAGGGACATCAGTTGCTCCACAGGGCAGGTTGGAGGGTGCGGTGCACGATACACTTTTATTCTTCAGTAAGCATTTTTTTGTGTTTAATACTTTTGGAATTTTGGTTTTTGATGTTGATTATAAAATGACATTTTTCGTGTTTGAAATGTACTAACTCGATTTTCCCCCACAGCTGGTAACTAGTGTGTGGTTGCAACATTACGGTCCCATTGAGTACATTTTTGGAGAGAGGGACATCAGTTGCACCACAGGGCAGGTTGGAGGGTGCGGTGCACGATACATTTTCCTTCCTCAGTAAGCATTTTTTTGTGTTTAATACTTTTGGAATTTTGGTTTTTGATGTTGATTATAAAATGACATTTTTCATGTTTGAAATGTACTAACTCGATTTTCCCCCACAGCAGGTAACTAGTGTGTGGTTGCAACATTACGGTCCCATTGAGTACATTTTTGGAGAGAGGGACATCAGTTGCACCACAGGGCAGGTTGGAGGGTGCGGTGCACGATACATTTTCCTTCCTCAGTAAGCATTTTTTTGTGTTTAATACTTTTGGAATTTTGGTTTTTGATGTAGATTATAAAATGACCTTTTTCATGTTTGAAATGTACTAACTCGATTTTCACCCACAGCAGGTAACTAGTGTGTGGTTGCAACATTACGGTCCCATTGAGTACATTTTTGGAGAGAGGGACATCGGTTCGACCACAGGGCAGAGTGGAGGGTGCGGTGCACGATACATTTTCTTTCTACAGTAAGCAATTTTTTGTGTATAATACTTTTGGAATTTTGGTTTATGATGTTGATTATAAAATGACATTTTTCATGTTTGAAATGTACTAACTCGATTTTCCCCCACAGCAGGTAACTAGTGTGTGGTTGCAACATTACGGTCCCATTGAGTACATTTTTGGAGAGAGGGACATCAGTTGCAGCACAGGGCAGGGTGGAGGGTGCGGTGCACGATACATTTTCTTTCTTCAGTAAGCATTTTTTTGTGTTTAATACTTTTGGAATTTTGGTTTTTGATGTTGATTATAAAATGACCTTTTTCATGTTTGAAATGTACTAACACGATTTTCCCCCACAGCAGGTAACTAGTGTGTGGTTGCAACATTACGGTCCCATTGAGTACATTTTTGGAGAGAGGGACATCAGTTGCACCTCAGGGCAGGGTGGAGGGTGCGGTGCACGATACATTTTCTTTCTTCGGTAAGCATTTTTTTGTGATTTATACTTTTGGAATGTTGGTTTTTCGTGTTGATTTTAAAATGACCTTTTTCATGTTTGAAATGTACTAACTCGATTTTACCTCACAGCAGGTCACCTTGTGTGTGGTTGCAACATTATGGTCCCATTGAGTACATTTTTGGAGAGAGGGACATCAGTTGCACCACAGGGCAGGGTGGAGGGTGCGGTGCACGATACATTTTCTTTCTTCTTTAAGCATTTTTTTGTGTTTTATACTTTTGGAATGTTGGTTTTTCATATTGATTTTAAAATGACATTTTTCATGTTTGAAATGTACTAACTCGATTTTTCCTCAATGCAGGGCAACTTGTGTGTGGTTGCAACATTACGGTCCCATTGAGTACATTTTTGGAGAGAGGGACATCAGTTGCACCACAGGGCAGGGTGGAGGGTGCGGTGCACGATACATTTTCTTTCTTCGGTAAGCATTTTTTTGTGTTTTATACTTTTGGAATGTTGGTTTTTCATATTGATTTTTAAATGACATTTTTCATGTTTGAAATGTACTAACTCGATTTTCCCCCACAGAAGGTAACTAGTGTGTGGTTGGAACATTACGGACCCATTGAGTACATTTTTGGAGAGAGGGACATCAGTTGCACCACAGGGCAGGGTGGAGGGTGCCCTGCACGATACATTTTCTTTCTTCGGTAAGCATTTTTTTCTGTTTTATACTTTTGGATAGTTGGTTTTTCATGTTGATTTGAAAATGACCTTTTTCATGTTTGAAATGTACTAACTCGATATTTCCTCACAGCAGGTCAACTTGTGTGTGGTTGCAACATTACGGTCCCATTGAGTACATTTTTGGAGAGAGGGACATCAGTTGCACCAAAGGGCAGGGTGGAGGATGCGGTGCACGATACATTTTCTTTCTCGGTAAGCATTTTTTTGTGTTTTATACTTTTGGAATTTTGGTTTTTCATGTTGATTTTAAAATGACCTTTTTCATGTTTGAAATGTACTAACTCGATTTTACCTCACAGCAGGTCAGCTTGTGTGTGGTTGCAACATTACGGTCCCATTGAGTACATTTTTGGAGAGAGGGACATCAGTTGCACCACAGGGCAGGGTGGAGGGTGCCGTGCACGATACATTTTCTTTCTTCGGTAAGCATTTTTTTGTGTTTTATACTTTTGGATAGTTGGTTTTTCATGTTGATTTGAAAATGACCTCTTTCATGTTTGAAATGTACTAACTCGATATTTCCTCACAGCAGGTCAACTAGTGTGTGGTTGCAACATTACGGTCCCATTGAGTACATTTTTGGAGAGAGGGACATCAGTTGCACCAAAGGGCAGGGTGGAGGGTGCGGTGCACGATACATTTTCTTTCTTCTTTAAGCATTTTTTTGTGTTTTATACTTTTGGAATGTTGGTTTTTCATATTGATTTTAAAATGACATTTTTCATGTTTGAAATGTACTAACTCGATTTTTCCTCAATGCAGGTCAACTTGTGTGTGGTTGCAACATTACGGTCCCATTGAGTACATTTTTGGAGAGAGGGACATCAGTTGCACCACAGGGCAGGGTGGAGGGTGCGGTGCACGATACATTTTCTTTCTTCGGTAAGCATTTTTTTGTGTTTTATACTTTTGGAATGTTGGTTTTTCATATTGATTTTAAAATGACATTTTTCATGTTTGAAATGTACTAACTCGATTTTCCCCCACAGAAGGTAACTAGTGTGTGGTTGCAACATTACGGTCCCATTGAGTACATTTTTGGAGAGAGGGACATCAGTTGCACCACAGGGCAGGGTGGAGGGTGCGGTGCACGATACATTTTCTTTCTTCGGTAAGCATTTTTTTGTGTTTTATACTTTTGGGATGTTGGTTTTTCATATTGATTTTAAAATGACATTTTTCATGTTTGAAATGTACTAACTCGATTTTCCCCCACAGCAGGTAACTAGTGTGTGGTTGCAACATTACGGTCCCATTGAGTACATTTTTGGAGAGAGGGACATCAGTTGCACCACAGGGCAGGGTGGAGGGTGCGGTGCACGATACATTTTCTTTCTTCGGTAAGCATTTTTTTGTGTTTTATACTTTTGGAATGTTGGTTTTTCATGTTGATTTTAAAATGTCGTTTTTCATGTTTGAAATGTACTAACTCGATATTTCCTCACAGCATGTCAACTTGTGTGTGGTTGCAACATTACGGTCCCATTGAGTACATTTTTGGAGAGAGGGACATCAGTTGCACCACAGGGCAGGGTGGAGGGTGCGGTGCACGATATATTTTCTTTCTTCGGTAAACATTTTTTTGTGTTTTATACTTTTGGAATGTTGGTTTTTCATATTGATTTTAAAATGACCCTTTTCATGTTTGAAATGTACTAACTTGATTTTCCCCCACAGCAGGTAACTAGTGTGTGGTTGCAACATTACGGTCCCATTGAGTACATTTTTGGAGAGAGGGACATCAGTTGCACCACAGGGCAGGGTGGAGGGTGCGTTGCACGATACATTTTCTTTCTTCGGTAAGCATTTCTTTGTGTTTTATACTTTTGGAATGTTGGTTTTTCATATTGATTTTAAAATGACCCTTTTCATGTTTGAAATGTACTAACTCGATATTTCCTCACAGCAGGTCAACTTGTGTGTGGTTGCAACATTACGGTCCCATTGAGTACATTTTTGGAGAGAGGGACATCAGTTGCACCAAAGGGCAGGGTGGAGGATGCGGTGCACGATACATTTTCTTTCTCGGTAAGCATTTTTTTGTGTTTTATACTTTTGGAATTTTGGTTTTTCATGTTGATTTTAAAATGACCTTTTTCATGTTTGAAATGTACTAACTCGATTTTACCTCACAGCAGGTCAGCTTGTGTGTGGTTGCAACATTACGGTCCCATTGAGTACATTTTTGGAGAGAGGGACATCAGTTGCACCACAGGGCAGGGTGGAGGGTGCCGTGCACGACACATTTTCTTTCTTCGGTAAGCATTTTTTTGTGTTTTATACTTTTGGATAGTTGGTTTTTCATGTTGATTTGAAAATGACCTCTTTCATGTTTGAAATGTACTAACTCGATTTTCCTCACAGCAGGTCAACTTGTGTGTGGTTGCAACATTACGGTCCCATTGAGTACATTTTTGGAGAGAGGGACATCAGTTGCACCACAGGGCAGGTTGGAGGGTGCGGTGCACGATACATTTTCCTTCCTCAGTAAGCATTTTTTTGTGTTTAATACTTTTGGAATTTTGGTTTTTGATGTAGATTATAAAATGACCTTTTTCATGTTTGAAATGTACTAACTCGATTTTCACCCACAGCAGGTAACTAGTGTGTGGTTGCAACATTACGGTCCCATTGAGTACATTTTTGGAGAGAGGGACATCGGTTCGACCACAGGGCAGAGTGGAGGGTGCGGTGCACGATACATTTTCTTTCTACAGTAAGCAATTTTTTGTGTATAATACTTTTGGAATTTTGGTTTATGATGTTGATTATAAAATGACATTTTTCATGTTTGAAATGTACTAACTCGATTTTCCCCCACAGCAGGTAACTAGTGTGTGGTTGCAACATTACGGTCCCATTGAGTACATTTTTGGAGAGAGGGACATCAGTTGCACCACAGGGCAGGGTGGAGGGTGCGGTGCACGATACATTTTCTTTCTTCAGTAAGCATTTTTTTGTGTTTAATACTTTTGGAATTTTGGTTTTTGATGTTGATTATAAAATGACCTTTTTCATGTTTGAAATGTACTAACACGATTTTCCCCCACAGCAGGTAACTAGTGTGTGGTTGCAACATTACGGTCCCATTGAGTACATTTTTGGAGAGAGGGACATCAGTTGCACCTCAGGGCAGGGTGGAGGGTGCGGTGCACGATACATTTTCTTTCTTCGGTAAGCATTTTTTTGTGATTTATACTTTTGGAATGTTGGTTTTTCGTGTTGATTTTAAAATGACCTTTTTCATGTTTGAAATGTACTAACTCGATTTTACCTCACAGCAGGTCAGCTTGTGTGTGGTTGCAACATTACGGTCCCATTGAGTACATTTTTGGAGAGAGGGACATCAGTTGCACCACAGGGCAGGGTGGAGGGTGCGGTGCACGATACATTTTCTTTCTTCGGTAAGCATTTTTTGTGTTTTATACTTTTGGAATGTTGGTTTTTCATGTTGATTTTAAAATGTCGTTTTTCATGTTTGAAAAGAACTAACTCGATTTTACCTCACAGCAGGTCAGCTTGTGTGTGGTTGCAACATTACGGTCCCATTGAGTACATTTTTGGAGAGAGGGACATCAGTTGCACCAAAGGGCAGGGTGGAGGATGCGGTGCACGATACATTTTCTTTCTTCGGTAAGCATTTTTTTGTGTTTTATACTTTTGGAATTTTGGTGTTTCATGTTGATTTTAAAATGACCTCTTTCATGTTTGAAATGTACTAACTCGATTTTACCTCACAGCAGGTCAGCTTGTGTGTGGTTGCAACATTACGGTCCCATTGAGTACATTTTTGGAGAGAGGGACATCAGTTGCACCACAGGGCAGGGTGGAGGGTGCCGTGCACGATACATTTTCTTTCTTCTGTAAGCATTATTTTGTGTTTTATACTTTTGGATAGTTGGTTTTTCATGTTGATTTGAAAATGACCTTTTTCATGTTTGAAATGTACTTACTCGATATTTCCTCACAGCAGGTCAACTTGTGTGTGGTTGCAACATTACGGTCCCATTGAGTACATTTTTGGAGAGAGGGACATCAGTTGCACCAAAGGGCAGGGTGGAGGATGCGGTGCACGATACATTTTCTTTCTTCGGTAAGCATTTTTTTGTGTTTTATACTTTTGGAATTTTGGTTTTTCATGTTGATTTTAAAATGACCTTTTTCATGTTTGAAATGTACTAACTCGATTTTACCTCACAGCAGGTCAGCTTGTGTGTGGTTGCAACATTACGGTCCCATTGAGTACATTTTTGGAGAGAGGGACATCAGTTGCACCACAGGGCAGGGTGGAGGGTGCCGTACACGATACATTTTCTTTCTTCGGTAAGCATTTTTTTGTGTTATATACTTTTGGATAGTTGGTTTTTCATGTTGATTTGAAAATGACCTCTTTCATGTTTGAAATGTACTAACTCGATATTTCCTCACAGCAGGTCAACTTGTGTGTGGTTGCAACATTACGGTCCCATTGAGTACATTTTTGGAGAGAGGGACATCAGTTGCACCACAGGGCAGGGTGGAGGGTGCGGTGCACGATACATTTTCTTTCTTCTTTAAGCATTTTTTTGTGTTTTATACTTTTGGAATGTTGGTTTTTCATATTGATTTTAAAATGACATTTTTCATGTTTGAAATGTACTTATTCGATTTTTCCTCAATGCAGGTCAACTTGTGTGTGGTTGCAACATTACGGTCCCATTGAGTACATTTTTGGAGAGAGGGACATCAGTTGCACCACAGGGCAGGGTGGAGGGTGCGGTGGACGATACATTTTCTTTCTTCGGTAAGCATTTTTTTGTGTTTTATACTTTTGGAATGTTGGTTTTTCATATTGATTTTTAAATGACATTTTTCATGTTTGAAATGTACTAACTCGATTTTCCCCCACAGAAGGTAACTAGTGTGTGGTTGCAACATTACGGACCCATTGAGTACATTTTTGGAGAGAGGGACATCAGTTGCACCACAGGGCAGGGTGGAGGGTGCCGTGCACGATACATTTTCTTTCTTCGGTAAGCATTTTTTTCTGTTTTATACTTTTGGATAGTTGGTTTTTCATGTTGATTTGAAAATGACCTTTTTCATGTTTGAAATGTACTAACTCGATATTTCCTCACAGCAGGTCAACTTGTGTGTGGTTGCAACATTACGGTCCCATTGAGTACATTTTTGGAGAGAGGGACATCAGTTGCACCAAAGGGCAGGGTGGAGGATGCGGTGCACGATACATTTTCTTTCTCGGTAAGCATTTTTTTGTGTTTTATACTTTTGGAATTTTGGTTTTTCATGTTGATTTTAAAATGACCTTTTTCATGTTTGAAATGTACTAACTCGATTTTACCTCACAGCAGGTCAGCTTGTGTGTGGTTGCAACATTACGGTCCCATTGAGTACATTTTTGGAGAGAGGGACATCAGTTGCACCACAGGGCAGGGTGGAGGGTGCGGTGCACGATACATTTTCTTTCTTCTTTAAGCATTTTTTTGTGTTTTATACTTTTGGAATGTTGGTTTTTCATATTGATTTTAAAATGACATTTTTCATGTTTGAAATGTACTAACTCGATTTTTCCTCAATGCAGGTCAACTTGTGTGTGGCTGCAACATTACGGTCCCATTGAGTACATTTTTGGAGAGAGGGACATCAGTTGCACCACAGGGCAGGGTGGAGGGTGCGGTGCACGATACATTTTCTTTCTTCGGTAAGCATTTTTTTGTGTTTTATACTTTTGGGATGTTGGTTTTTCATATTGATTTTAAAATGACATTTTTCATGTTTGAAATGTACTAACTCGATTTTCCCCCACAGCAGGTAACTAGTGTGTGGTTGCAACATTACGGTCCCATTGAGTACATTTTTGGAGAGAGGGACATCAGTTGCACCACAGGGCAGGGTGGAGGGTGCGTTGCACGATACATTTTCTTTCTTCGGTAAGCATTTCTTTGTGTTTTATACTTTTGGAATGTTGGTTTTTCATATTGATTTTAAAATGACCCTATTCATGTTTGAAATGTACTAACTCGATATTTCCTCACAGCAGGTCAACTTGTGTGTGGTTGCAACATTACGGTCCCATTGAGTACATTTTTGGAGAGAGGGACATCAGTTGCACCAAAGGGCAGGGTGGAGGATGCGGTGCACGATACATTTTCTTTCTCGGTAAGCATTTTTTTGTGTTTTATACTTTTGGAATTTTGGTTTTTCATGTTGATTTTAAAATGACCTTTTTCATGTTTGAAATGTACTAACTCGATTTTTCCTCAATGCAGGTCAACTTGTGTGTGGTTGCATCATTACGGTCCCATTGAGTACATTTTTGGAGAGAGGGACATCAGTTGCACCACAGGGCAGTGTGGAGGGTGCGGTGCACGATACATTTTCTTTCTTCGGTAAGCATTTTTTTGTGTTTTATACTTTTGGAATGTTGGTTTTTCATGTTGATTTTAAAATGACCTTTTTCATGTTTGAAATGTACTAACCCGATTTTACCTCACAGCAGGTCAGCTTGTGTGTGGTTGCAACAATACGGTCCCATTGAGTACATTTTTGGAGAGAGGGACATCAGTTGCACCACAGGGCAGGGTGGAGGGTGCCATGCACGATACATTTTCTTTCTTCGGTAAGCATTTTTTTGTGTTTTATACTTTTGGAATGTTGCTTTTTCATGTTGATTTTAAAATGACCTTTGTCATATTTGAAATGTACTAACTCGATTTTACCTCACAGCAGGTCAGCTTGTGTGTGGTTGCAACATTACGGTCCCATTGAGTACATTTTTGAGACGGACATCAGTTGCACCACAGGGCAGGGTGGAGGGTGCCGTGCACGATACATTTTCTTTCTTCGGGAAGCATTTTCTTGTGTTTTATACTTTTGGAATGTTGGTTTTTCATGTTGATTTGAAAATGACCTTTTTCATGTTTGAAATGTACTTACTCGATATTTCCTCACAGCAGGTCAACTTGTGTGTGGTTGCAACATTACGGTCCCATTGAGTACATTTTTGGAGAGAGGGACATCAGTTGCACCAAAGGGCAGGGTGGAGGATGCGGTGCACGATACATTTTCTTTCTTCGGTAAGCATTTTTTTGTGTTTTATACTTTTGGAATTTTGGTTTTTCATGTTGATTTTAAAATGACCTTTTTCATGTTTGAAATGTACTAACTCGATTTTACCTCACAGCAGGTCAGCTTGTGTGTGGTTGCAACATTACGGTCCCATTGAGTACATTTTTGGAGAGAGGGACATCAGTTGCACCACAGGGCAGGGTGGAGGGTGCCGTACACGATACATTTTCTTTCTTCGGTAAGCATTTTTTTGTGTTATATACTTTTGGATAGTTGGTTTTTCATGTTGATTTGAAAATGACCTCTTTCATGTTTGAAATGTACTAACTCGATATTTCCTCACAGCAGGTCAACTTGTGTGTGGTTGCAACATTACGGTCCCATTGAGTACATTTTTGGAGAGAGGGACATCAGTTGCACCACAGGGCAGGGTGGAGGGTGCGGTGCACGATACATTTTCTTTCTTCTTTAAGCATTTTTTTGTGTTTTATACTTTTGGAATGTTGGTTTTTCATATTGATTTTAAAATGACATTTTTCATGTTTGAAATGTACTAACTCGATTTTTCCTCAATGCAGGTCAACTTGTGTGTGGTTGCAACATTACGGTCCCATTGAGTACATTTTTGGAGAGAGGGACATCAGTTGCACCACAGGGCAGGGTGGAGGGTGCGGTGGACGATACATTTTCTTTCTTCGGTAAGCATTTTTTTGTGTTTTATACTTTTGGAATTTTGGTTTTTCATGTTGATTATAAAATGACCTTTTTCATGTTTGAAATGTACTATCTAAATTTTTCCTCGCAGCAGGTCAACTTGTGTGTGGCTGCAACATTACGGTCCCATTGAGTACATTGCTGGGGAGAGGGACATCATTTGCACCACAGTTGCGGTGCACGATACATTTTCTTTCTTTGGTAAGCATTTTTTTGTTTTATATACTTTTGGAATATTGTTTTTTCATGTTGATTTTAAAATGACCTTTTTCATGTTTGAAATGTACTAACTCGATTTTACCTCACAGCAGGTCAGCTTGTGTGTGGTTGCAACATTACGGTCCCATTGAGTACATTTTTGGAGAGAGGGACATCAGTTGCACCACAGGGCAGTGTGGAGGGTGCGGTGCACGATACATTTTCATTCTTCGGTAAGCATTTTTTTGTGTTTTATACTTTTGGAAGTTTGGTTTTTCATGTTGATTATAAAATGACCTTTTTCATGTTTGAAATGTACTATCTCAATTTTTCCTCACAGCAGGTCAACTTGTGTGTGGTTGCAACATTACGGTCCCGTTGAGTACATCTTTGGAGATAGGGACATCAGTTGCACCACAGGGCAGGGTGGAGGGTGCGGTGCACGATACATTTTCTTTCTTCGGTAAGCATTTTCTTGTGTTTTATACTTTTGGAATGTTGGTATTTCACGTTGATTTTAAAATGACCTTTTTCATGTTTGAAATGTACTAACTCGATTTTACCTCACAGCAGGTCAGCTTGTGTGTGGTTGCAACATTACGGTCCCATTGAGTACATTTTTGGAGAGAGGGACATCAGTTGCACCACAGGGCAGGGTGGAGGGTGCGGTGCACGATACATTTTCTTTCTTCGGTAAGCATTTTTTTGTGTTTTATACTTTTGGAATTTTGGTTTTTCATGTTGATTATAAAATGACCTTTTTCATGTTTGAAATGTACTATCTCAATTTTTCCTCACAGCAGGTCAACTTGTGTGTGGTTGCAACATTACGGTCCCATTGAGTACATTGTTGGGGAGAGGGACATCATTTGCACCACAGGTGCGGTGCACGATACATTTTCTTTCTTTGGTAAGCATTTTTTTGTTTTATATACTTTTGGAATATTGTTTTTTCATGTTGATTTTAAAATGACCTTTTTCATGTTGGGAATGTACTAACTCGATTTTACCTCACAGCAGGTCAACTTGTGTGTGGTTGCAACATTACGGTCCCATTGAGTACATCTTCGGAGAGAGGGACATCAGTTGCACCACAGGGCAGGTTTGAGGGTGCCGTGCACGATACATTTTCTTTCTTTGGTAAGCATTTTTTTGTGTTTTATACTTTTGTAATTTTGGTGTTTCATGTTGATTTTAAAATGACCTTTTTCATGTTTGAAATGTACTAACTCAATTTTTCCTCACAGCAGGTCAACTTGTGTGTGGTTGCAACATTTCGGTCCCTTTGAGTACATTTTTGGAGAGGGGGACAACATTTGCACCACAGGTGCGGTGCACGCTACATTTTCTTTCTTCGGTAAGTATTTTTTTGTTCTTTTACTTTTGGAATTTTGGTTTTTCATGTTGATTTTAAAATGACCTTTTCATGTTTGAAATGTACTAACTCGATTATACCTCACAGCAGGTCAACTTGTGTGTGGTTGCAACAATACGGTCCCATTGAATACATTTTTTGAGAGAGGGACATCAGTTGCACCACAGGGCAGGGTTGAGGGTGCCATGCACGATACATTTTCTTTCTTCGATAAGCATTTTTTTGTGTTTTATACTTTTGGAATTTTGGTGTTTCATGTTGATTTTAAAATGACCTTTTTCATGTTTGAAATGTACTAACTCGATTTTACCTCACAGTAGGTCAACTTGTGTGTGGTTGCAACATTACGGTCCCATTGAGTACATTTTTGGAGAGAGGGACATCAGTTGCACCACATGGCAGGGTGGAGGGTGCCATGCACGATACATTTTCTTTCTTCGGTAAGCATTTTTTTGTGTTTTATACTTTTGGAATTTTGGTTTTTCATGTTGAATTTAAAATGACCTTTTTCATGTTTGAAATGTACTAACTCAATTTTTACTCACAGCAGGTCATCTTGTGTGTGGTTGCAACATTACGGTCCCATTGAGTACATTTTTGGAGAGAGGGACATCAGTTGCACCACAGGGCAGGGTGGAGGGTGCCGTGCATGATACATTTTCTTTCTTCGGTAAGCATTTTTTTGTGTTTTATACTTTTGGAATTTTGGTTTTTCATGTTGATTTTAAAATGACCTTTTTCATGTTTGAAATATACTAACTCGATTTTGCCCCACAGCAGGTCAACTAGTGTGTGGTTGCAACATTACGTTCCCATTGAGTACATTTTTGGAGAGAGGGTCATCAGTTGCACCACAGGGTGGGAGGAGAGTGCGGAGTTCCTTAAGATAAGAGGTGTAAGAAAGTGGGAAAAGGATGTAAGAGGCTATAAGTATAATGAGACGAAACAAGGTAGATTTACGTACCTGTGACACATTGCTGATTACATGCGATGTCCCAAGCGAAAAAATTACGTCTGTTAGATGGGTACGCGAGAGTTTTGAGGAGTCAAACTGGACCATAATTACTACCTGGAAATTCTTACTTTATACTTTTCTTACAGTTGAGAACATTAGAGTCTGCATATTGAGCAATCTGTAAGAGAAACCAAGGAGAATGAGGAAATAGGGTCAGAAATCAGGGAGAAAACTTGAAGGTCTGATGATGAGGTTACAATTCTGGCAGGCGGCAAAGGACTTGGAACAGCAGCGTAAAAGAGGTTTTAAGCTGAAAATCAACAAAAGTAAAAGGAGGTCTATGGACGACGATAGTTTCCATTAGAGAAAACCTGCCGTAATGGCGTCAAAGGCGCTTTGGCGGTATGTACACTCACATCATTGTACGTGAAATAACCATACGTCATTTCGCCAAGTTGTTAGTTCCCTGACAAAAATTCGTGTTGCACTACACACTCCATGTCGAGGATTTTCAGGACTCCAAGATTGATTGGTCTGTGAATTCATATACCAGATACACGCAGGCATGCTTCACCTACCTAATAGCCGGTTTGTCCACCTTTGGCACGGATAAAAGCGGCGACGCATCGCGGCATGGAAGCAGTAAGGCCTTCGTAGGCCGCTGGAGACGCCCAAGTCACCAAATTCCAGGGAAGGACGCGATGAGCTCTGACGCCACGTCCAACCACATGCCAGATGTTTTCGATTGGGTTCAGATCTGGTTGGGGGTCAACACATCAAATGGAACTCGACACTGTTTTCTTCGAACTACTCTGCCATATTTCTGGCCTGTGACGTTGAAAAATGCCACTGCTGTCTGTAAACATGACCACCATGAAGGGGTGTACGATGCTTCTTGGCCGTCATGGTGCCCTGCACGAGCTCTACTGGATCCGTGGATGCCCACGTGAATGTTCCCCAGAGCATAATGGAGCTTGTCTTCGTACCACAGTATGGGTGTCAAAGAGCTGTCCCCCTGGATGAGGAAGGACTCTTGCACTTCCATTGGCACGAAGAAAACGCTATCTGGACTAATGAGACCGTGCAACGCTATGCCAATGCGTCCAGTGCCGATGGTCACGTGGGCATTTCAGTCGTAGTTGCCTATGTCATGGTGTTAACACTGGCAAATGCACGGGTCGTCAGCTGCAGAGGCCCATAGTTCGGCGTACTCTTTGTTCAGAAACACTTGTACTCCGACCAACATTAAAGTTTTCAAATGTTCCTTTACAGAGGAAAATCCAAGAGAATTGCTCCAGCTTAATCCTCGTACCACTGAAAAGATGGGTGATGTAGTTATTAGCGTCAGCGGTGTTGAGAAACAGCTGAAATCGTTAAAATTGAACAAAGCTGCATGGCCCGATGGAATGACTGTCAGATTCTATACTGAATTTGTGGTGGAGTTAGAAGAAGGAGCTAATTGCAATCTATCGTAGATCCCTCGAACAAAAAACCGTGCCCCGTTGTTGGAAAAAGGCTCAGGTCACACACCTCTACAAGAAGGGTAGTAGAAGTGATCCACAATGGCGAATCTAGTCACATGACTGAGACGATATTCCATAAGCACGCAATCTCACTGCAAGCCGCTTGTGAGGTACGACGTCAAAAGCCTTCTGGAAATCTAGACATACGGAATTAGACAAAAGTCCCTTGCAGTAGTGCTCAGCACTTGTTGTGGTTGAACAGCTAGTTGTGTTTCACCGTGTTGACTGTGTACCAATAGACCGTTTTCTTGGAAAAACAAAATACGTACCAAAATCGTGATGCATCTCAATGCAAACCAGCATGGATTTCGAAAACATCGATCATGTGAAATCCAACCCTCACATAACATGCTGAAAGCTTTGGATCAATGCAATCAGGTAGATGCAGCATTTCTTGATTTCCGAAAAGCATTTGACTCAGTACCACTCCTACGCTTATTGTCAAAAGTTTGATCGTATTGGGTGGGGGGGGGGGGAGATCGAGTGAAATTTGTGACTGGGCTTAAGAATTTTTGGTAGTGAGGACACAATGTTATCTTGGATGTCATAGTCAGACGTAGAATTAAGTTAGGGTGTGCGCTAGAGAAATGTGTTGGGACCCTTGGTGTTCATTTTGTATGTTAATGACATTGCAGACAATATCAATAGTAAAATCAGGCTTTTTGCACATGATGCAGTTATCTATGATGAAGTACTATCTGAGAGCAAGTGCATAAATATTCAGTCAGATGTTGATAAGATTTCAAAGTGGTGCAAAGATTATCAACTTGCTTTACATCTTCAGAAATGCAAAACTGCGCTCTCCACAAAACGAAAAAAGCGTAGTAACCTGTGACTATAACAACAGTGAGACACTGATGGAATCTGCCAATTCATACAAATGCCTGGGTGTAACACTTTGGGGCGATATGAAATGGAACGATCACAGAGACCCAGTCGTGGGCAAGGCAGTCTGTCTACAAAGGAGATTGCTTATAAATTACTAGTACGACCTGTTCTAGAATATTGCTTAAGTGTGTGGGACCTGTAACAGAAGATACTGAACATACAGAGGACAACACGAATGGTCACAGGTTTCTTCGGTTCGTGGGAAAGCGTCATACAGGTGTTGAAGAAATTGAACTGGCTGACTCTTCCAGGTAGACATAAACTTGAAAGTTACCTGAATGAATAAAAATATAGCAACTGACGTACTGTTTCTGATTGTAAGCTCTGAGCTGTAATAATAAATCAACTGTCGCAATGAGAAGGCAAAGCTGCATTGTAATAACAATTAATTGTCCTAATGAAAAGGGGAGCTTTCATATTGTAAACGTTAGTAATCTGACCGCAAGAATTTTGAACAGTGTAAACTGTCTGAATAACTAACTTTGACATGAAACCTAGAGTAATTGGTTTTGCAAAATGAATCACAAAAACTGTCTCTCAATAACATAAGTTGACCCTGATTGAATAAATAAAAAAAAACATAATTTTTCTCCTTACCTCTATTCTGCACAAATCTGGATAACGCATTGCAATACTGCTCTGTCTTGCGCGCCACTGTGCTAAAGCTGCAGATTACTGTATCCACACAGACACACTCGAAAGGTACAATGAGTTCTCTGTTAACTGAAGATGGAACTGTTCATCGAATACACCTGGTTGTATGATCCATTAAAAAGAATTGCAAGACAAAGGTTGGTAAGAAAATGAAATATGCGCATAAATGACCACACTCCTGTTTTTTGTATACTGTGAAAAGGTGCTAAGGGCATATTTTAAATTTAATGTACTTCTTAACATACAAAGAATACTCTTTCCTATCCAGCAAATCTAGCAACTTTCATTTCAATAACCAACTTCGTTCGATGACGCAGTTATAGTAAAAGGAAAAGTAACGTCATTATTATCTCTACCTTGGACATTCCATTACACTTGCTGCTTCACGTATTGATTGTACAAATTGAAACATATTATTGCCATTGCTTCCTCACTGTAACACAACAATGTCTGCATCCTTACTCAAACACTGCTGAACTGTGACTGCCTGTCTCTACCAGAGCTTAATGCTGTCTGCTCCACTGCGCCCTCCCGCAGCTCAGACTTCTGCGATACAGATACCAAAATTATACATGACACCTGTCAAACTATCCCAAGAAATCCTATTTACAGAGTTTCAAGAACTGGTTTCAAGTGATGACTCCAGGAATATATTACGACCGCCTGCGTGCCCCTCCCACAGAGATGGTGAAGACAAGATTAGAGTACCTAAAGCACGCACAGATGCATTTAAACAGTCACTATGCAAGTGCTCCTTCCGCAGATAGTGGGAAATATCCCTAATAACTAGTACGGTGGGACGTATCCTCTGCCATGCACCTCAGGGTGTTTGCTGAGTATAGGTGTACTTGTGCTCGTACCTTCGTCATTACAACCATGTTCGATAATTGTATCCGTCTTGAAATGTAAAAATATAAATTTTATCGAATGTACAAGTGTTTCATTTTCGATGTTCCACCCGCAAAGGCAGCAGGTAGTGTCTTTCGAGGTGGCCTAATAGCGCTTTTGCCTTGTAAAAATATGCTCTCTAGCAGTGTTTGCTTACGTCCACTACATACAGCGTACTGATGCTATTTGCTTGTGCTCCTGTGTTGCAGTTCGCGAAGAGAACGAGGAGTACTTGAGCGCCATAGGTAGAGACGACTCAGGGCTGTCCAGCACGGGCCAAAACGCCACGTCTGGCCCCCAGCCGTTGCTGTTGGACAACCCGTGAGGTGAGTCACAGCAGTTGATACTGATAGCTTTATTTATTCGTTCGCCATTTACAAAGGCATTCATGATGCACTGTACTAACTAAAATATTCTGTGAAATCTATACTGAGGTACAATATTCTTTATATATAATACTGTACAAAATCACAAATATTCTTGAGACAGGGGAGTCTATGTATGTCCTTCAGGAGACCATCGCAGCCATACCTTTCACACAAAACACACACTCAGGACTGTCGCACAGGCCCAATTTGTTTTTCAGTTGCTTATACGTTACCAGCACACGTCGTGACACGGTCAAAGTTGACCACAATTTCCTCAGGAGGTTGACTTCACCAATTTTTTTTTAGTCCTCTACCAAGTATTTGTTCGTATGTCCACTTACAGCCCATAGAGTCGAAGCATTGCAGTTCTTCGTCGATCTTCCAAAGGTGACGAAGTTTGTTTGTGGATGCTAGGTCGGTGTATAAGGAAGTGTGGGTTGTCTAGGATTGTACAGAAAATCTTGTGGCTGACTGTGATCACCTAATTTCATGAGGTCTATGTTTCTAGAATGGGGAGCCAGGCCAGATGGGGTGGTCCTGAGTCTATCATACATTTGCACATCTCGACCACATTTGCGAACATTGAAACTATCTTGCCTTAAGAACTCAGGATAAGGAAATTGGATCAGTGGTTCCACTGACTGCTGGTGTTTAGTCTGAGTTCGTCATAACCTTCTACAAGAGCGCGCCCTCGTCTGTGGCTGAAACACAAGCTTTCTTCTTTGATCGGATTTTGAAATGTTGTTTCTCTCTTCCTTGTGACATTAGTCTCTTCCCTTTGTTCCACTCAATCATCCCATCTCTCATGTCCCTGTTCTTTACTCCTCTTCCTATGTCCACTCTGTTTGCTTATTGAGTACCCAACAAGCTATGAAATGGTTTTTTTTACACTTGTTTAATGGTAGGCCAATTCAAATTAAAAATCTCAAATACAAATATTCAGAACGACTGAAAAAGGTCCTGTTGGTTTGTGGTTAGTAACGAACAAAAAAAATGCTATTTTTAACTTCCACAAAGAGGATAAACAGAGAATAAATTAAAAAAAAAACTTATTCAACTTTGATGACTTCTACGACAATTTGCTCGCTTACGAAAGTTCACCTCTGATAACTTCAATGAATTTATTGCATTACTTCTATTTTTTATGTAGAATGACGTAACTACAGTTGAATAAAACATAGATTTCAAAATATGTTATTCAGGTTGGTTGGAAATTGGACTCCAGGGGCATCATTCAATGTGAGAAATCTCTCAAAATCTCCATCAAGTTGGCTGATGGAACCGACTATTACTGAAAGCAAAGCAACCCCATTATGGTGCAATCACACCAACTGGGTGGTAGAACTCGCAGCTCTGTATTGTGTCCGATAAAGTTTGAAAAGATTCCAAACCCTGGAGAGGACGTCTTTTCGATTTCACAATTTTCCCTCTCTCTTCTGCAGCAGAAAACGATATTGCCTCTTTTCAAATGTCTATTTAGCCCCCAAGATTAAGCATAAATGTACACACCTGCAATATAGCAAGGGTGTGTTCCGTCAAGAGCACAGTAGTAGGTCCGCTATGTGAAGATGAATGTATTATCCAGCAAGCCATCATGGGTCTTCTTCGTTCACAGGAAAACAGGAGGATACTGTAGTGATTTCGTTGTGCAGAAAAAAAAGTGGTTCAAATGACTCATAGCACTATGGGACTTGAGCTCAAATGTTATCAGTCCCCCTAAACTTGGAACTACTTAAACCTAACTAACCTACGGACATCACACACATCCATACCCGAGGCAGGATTCAAACCTGCGACCGTAGCAGCCACGTGATTCCGGACTGAAGCGCCTAGAACCTCTCGGCCACCGTGGCTGGCTCGTTGCGCAGCAAGGGGAGAAGGCATCCTTACGGGGATCTGGGTTTGGCGACAGGCACTTACACTGCTGCCATGATCACGTCGTTCTGGGAATTGGTCTTGGAATCGCGGCACCAGTTAATCAGCAGTTCGCTAAGAGCTGTATCAGGAAGCGACAGGCAAGGACTGAGGACATGTTTCACTTAAGAACAGCGCTGAGATCACCACTGTTCGGATGTAGACGAAGAACTCTGCATAACTTGCTAAATACCACCTTCCACATAACCATTTCAAATTTTGGGAAACTCATTCACTAGTAGCAAATACAATGCCAGACACACACAAATGAAACCTTATGGATTGAGAGGATATGTGGTTGTATTTCTGTGGTGACAATATGGAGTCAAATTTATAAAGAATTTGGCATTATGAGCTCTCTTATCAGTATGCCTTCCTCTGTCCTCGATGCACGATCTGATTCCACTAGAAAAGGTGTCACCATCATGTTTTATCATCCCCTGAGGCAAGCTGGGTAGCAGTAATTGTAGTTGGTACTCGATATTCTGTGTACTGGCACTGGGACGGTCTTGACGTCCGACTCACGAGGTGATCATTCAAAAAGGTCTGTCACCTCTGCTGTGGTTAGTATTTTTGTTAACCATTTGTAACTTTCGGTGAAGCGTCGTGAATGGCGAATTTCGAGTAAACCCTACACACTTCTCATTTTGCCAAGTTAAAATTCGGTTCTTTTGCCAAAACGCGGCGGAGTTTGCACAGTGTCACCTCACTAAATGTAGAGGCAGTTGTGACAGGATTGTCAAACAATTAAGTTTATTAAGTGGGGAACTCAGGAAAATATGGTCAGTAGCCTATGAAAAAGCACATCCACGGTACAAAAAGAAATGAGTAGTGACTTCAGGGACGTTGTTTCAAAATCCATGGCATTTTTCTTTTCACCAGTTATCGATACACCCTTAAAAATTACGTTATTTCATCGAAAAAGTCTGTAGTAAGTTGGATAACAGGGTAGGCAATGAAGTTTTGCATAACAACCATACAGTAAAATACTTTCCCCATTACATGCTATCATTTGCCGATATCTCAAAAATATATGAGAAATCTTGTGTATATCTCACTGTGTCCGCCTCGCGTGAGATCGCAAATGCGCGCGATCGTCAGATCAATTTTCTCGAGACCTCAAACCAAGTATAAAGAAAAATTCAGTATGTCAGCCAAATTTCATAAACAGCAACATCTTGTGTAATATCCACCAGACGCAAAATCATACCGACCCCAATTTTTCACTGCATGCTTTTTCGAATTTCGCGTGGTGTCTTCCTTCCAAGCAAATATTACAATAACTCTGGCCATTAATAAAATGATTGGCATGTCATTGTGAAGCTGACATATAAAGCTATAAAACGAACAAAATTTTTGTACCGAATTGTTTCTGTAAAATCGTTTGAGAGAAATTTCAGGACGCGCGCCTCAATGCTGTAATCGAAGACCGGCGAACACGGTCGGCCTCCTCTTCTGAACAAACGAACTCGCCCAGAGCTTTGGACGAAAACTGGTCAGTGTGCACCGGCAACCGCATCCTGTGAGACTCGGACCTGAGCGACAGGCGTCGTGGCGTAGACTATCGTCTGCGTATGGATGCTTAGAAAATGCAAACTCTGAGATGTGTGTTCTCAGATGAGACAACCTTCCATGAATCAGGAATGATGTGGAACACTTTGTGCAGCAATTCTCAGAAATGTCAGTGCGTGATTATATTCAAATATTTATTTATAATAGTAAATATTCGAATAGAGTAAACACCAAATAAAGCATTAATATTTTCATAATTTAAATAAAAGTAAAAATGTCATTTTCGGCGGTACAGCATCCCTTAAATGTGCCATGAGGCTCATTGCAATAATAGGAATTTCTTGTGGCAAAAGATATTGAGAAAGTAATACAGGGTTGCCACGACTTCTGGAAAAAATCTCGTTTTTGTCTGAGTAGCATGAAATTGTTCGTTCAGTGAGATGCCATGCTTCGTTGCTGTGTACGTCCGGCGCATCCCTGCCTCTGCCCTTCCCACAGCTTGCAGTCACTGCTAGCGCAGCAGCGGCCGAAGAGAGGAGTCGTCTGTCTGGATGTGATTCTCAGAGCTTGTTGACAGCAGTCGTGTGTGCATGAGTTGTGTCTACACTTTTGTTTTCTGACAAAGGCTGTGGCCAAAAATTTAGTTATAGAGTGTGATCGTCTTTTCTATGTGCCTGAGCGATCATCCTTACGGTGAGTTGCTGACTACTCTCAGAGTATTTGCTCGAGTTATCTGTTGCGTGGGTGATCACCGCGGTCTCATTTCATCGACGTGGAGTCTGTGACTCGTGAATGGCTGGCCACACGAATGGACTTCCGTGACGGGCCAAAACTGCAGGCCATCTCTAATGGAGAGGGCCTGCCAATCCAAAGCCCATAGTTTCCCACTAATGTGCGGGCTCTGTCCTCTGACTTGGTCTGTGTGTGTGTGGCGTACTACCATGGACCTAGGACTGTGGTGCACCTCCTCGGCCACAGGCGATGTATTTCGGGAATCGTGACTGTCTCACCGCAAGTACATTGTACAGTGCGGCGTTTGATACAAATTTTATTTATTCTAGTATATTTTGGCACTTCGAAAGTACGCTACTGGCCATTAAAATTTCTAAACCAAGAAGAAATGCAGATGATATACGGGTATTCATTGGACAATTATATTATACTAAAACTGACATGTCATTACATTTTCACGCAATTTGGCTGCATAGATCTTGAGAAATCAGTACCCAGAACAACCACCTCTGGCCGTAATAACGGCCTTGATACGCCTGGACATTGAGTCAAACAGAGCTTGGATGGCGTGTGCAGGTACAGCTGCCCATGCAGCTTCAACACGATACCACAGTTCATCAAGAGTAGTGACTGGCGTATTGTGACGAGCCAGTTGCTCGGCCACCATTGACCAGACGTTTTCAGTTGGTGAGAGATCTGGAGAATGTGCTAGCCACGGCAGCAGTCAAACATTTTCTGTATCCAGAAAGGCCTGTACAGGAACTGCAACATGCGGTCGTGCATTATCCTGCTGAAATGTAGGTTCGCAGGGATCGAATGAAGGGTAGAGGCACGGGTCGTAACATATCTGAAATGTAACGTCTACTGTTCAAAGTGCCGTCAGTGCGAACAAGAGGTGACCGAGGCGTGTAACCAATGGCACCCCATACCATCACGCCGGATGATACACAAGTATGGCGATGACGAATACACGCTTTCGTGATGCTGTAAACAGCACCTGCATTCATCCAAAAAAATGACGTTTTGCTATTCGTGCACCCAGGTTGGTCGTTGAGTACACAATCGCAGGCGCTCCTGTCTGTGATACAGGGTCAAGGGTAACCGCAGCCATGGTCTCCTAGCTGATAGTGCATGCTGCTGCGAACGTTGTCGAACTGTTCGTCAAGATGGTTGTTGTCTTGCAAACGTCCCCATCTGTTGATTCAGGGATCGAGACGTGGCTGCACGATCCGTTACAGCCATGCGGATAAGATCCCTGTCATCTCGACTGCTAGTGATATGAGGCCGTTGGGATCCAGCACGGCGTTCCGTATTATCCTCCTGAACCCACCGTTCCATATTCTGCTAACAGTCATTGGATCTCGACCAACGCGAGCAGCAATGTCGCGATACTATAAACCGACCTTTATCAAAGACGGAAACGTGATGGAACGCATTTCTCCTCCTTGCACGAGGCATCACAACGACGTTTCACCAGGCAACGCCAGTCAACTGGTGTTTGTGTATGAGAAATCGGTTGGAAACTTCCCTCATGTCAGCACGTTGTAGGTCTCGCCACCGGCGCCAACCTTTGAAAAGCTAATCATTTGCATATCACAGCATCTTCTTCTTGTCGGTTAAATTTCGCATCTGTAGCACGTCATCTTCGTGGTGTAGCAGTTTTAATGGCCAGTAGTGTAGTTTATATATTTGAAAGTATGGACGATAAGAAAAAAAATTGTGACAATCGCTGGCAGTTTGTACACTATGAAAGGAAAAAATCTCACAGACATAACGCAGTGGGTAATAACCAACAATTACGAACATAGTAGAAGCAACATTTTATTTGCAGTCACCTACAGTGTTGGTTGACACATCTCTTCCCCACCTTGTACATTTCTTTCAAGAGGCCTACTTTTTTCTGAGGTTATTTTAAATACCTTCACTGCTTTCAGGAATGTGTCTCGCAACTCCAAGAAAATGCATATTTTTGTCACCAAATGTGTTTCACTTTATGAAAATAAAATCAGTGATGTTAATGAAACATATCTACCATTGGGTTTCCTTTCTCCTTCTAAAAGCAGTTCATTACACAACATTTTGATGTTAGTACTTAGGATTTTTGTTCACACATTCAGAAATACAGAAGTCATTACATTTTTTTTACAACTTAGGTCTGCACTTAGACTTGATACCTCAAAATTTGTCAGGGAAAATGCTAAAACTTGACTGGGAAAAAGGGAATTTCACTTGGTGGAAAGTTGTGGCGACCTTGTAATAAGTTTCAGTTTTCAGTCTCATTGCAGCATTGTTATTAAGATAAGGTATAAGAATGTAATGGGTTTGAATCATTGCATGTCAGTCATCTATGAACTGCAAAATCTTACGCGCCATTCAGACACATTTTCGAAAGGGAAGAAAGAAGGTACATAGCATAACACAAAAAAAAAAAAAAACGAAAAAATGGACTCGCTCAGTGAGGATGTTGTACAAACTTAATTATGTATGTAGACAGTTCATACGTTCCGGGAATAGAGAATCTCGATTATTTTCACATGTTATCGACATTGGTCCTGGCAAGATACCGATCCCAGGGATTAAGAGATTTTCGAGAATGTTTTCATTTTAATAGTATAAATGTGACAAATTCATGCAGGAAGCAGGTGACAAGTATTATTATTTTCATTTTAATAATGAACAGCCTCAGTTGCACCGCTTACCTAGACTTTACGCAGGTTTCAGACGGGATAACCCGACCTTCTGCAGAATAACAGTGTCTACTGTTTGTCCATAGTGGAGTTCCAGCACAGCACTCGTGGCTGCCGCATCGCGTGGGGCCGAGGCAGTGCCAGGTACCGTAAGTTTTACAGTCTGACGATAATTTATGAATTTGTAGTTTTAACTTGACGATGCCCACTATGGACAGACAGTAGATAATGTTATTCTGAAGGAGGATGGGTTATCCCGACTGAAACATAGGTAAATTCTAGATAAACGGTGCAACTGAGGCTGTTCATTATTAAAATTAATATTTGTACAGTTGTTATAAATATTAATTATACAGTTGTTGTGGTTCATGGTGTGGGTTCCTGTAGTCATGTCCTAGGTCATGAACCACGGGCAATGTATGAGTGCCCAAGTAAGTGGTCCCGACAGTCGGGATACCAGTTACTCTGGAATAAGGCTGGGCATCTCGGACATATTCTGAGTCGTGGTCACCTTTGTGCTCAGACGGCAAAGACTACCAAATCCACCGGTTAGTCCCTCAACCGTTAGGGGAAAAACTCAATGGGACCCAGTGCAAGTAAGGCTAGCAACCTGCTTCCCTGGTACTTTAAATATAGTGCTGGCAACAATCAGAGCAAAATGCCTTGGACCTTTGGAGGTGACGGAGTCCCACCTCTGACAAACCAGGGACTCCTAAGATACGACTTGGCAAACAAATGGTAATGAGATGGGGAGCTATTAATATCAATGGGGGCTACTCTTGGAAGAAGGTAGAGCTGGCAGAGGCTGCAAGTAAGATGGGGCTGGACGTTTTAGCTGTTAGTGACATTCGGGTAAGGGGTGAGAAAGAAGAAGTGGGAGAATACAAGGTCTACGTGTCAGGAGTCAAAGCAGGAATACCACAATGGGGTGTAGGGCTTTACATCAGGAAAGAAATGGAACCCAGCGTAGTTGCAATAAGGTATGTAATCGAACGACTGATGTGGATAGATTTGACAGTGTCCAGCAAGAAAATTAGGATTGTGTCAGTATATTCGCATTGTGAAGGGACTGATCAAGATAAGATGGATAGTTTTTATGAGGCACTCAGTGATGATGTAGTTGTTAGAGTAAAGAACAAGGACAGTGTTCTGCTCATGGGTGATTTTAACGCCAGGATTGGAAATCGAACAGAAGGGTATGAAAAGGTTATGGGTAAATTTGGAGAGGATATGGAGGCCAACAGGAACGGGCAGCAACTCTTGGATTTCTGTGCCAGTATGGGCTTAGTAATCACAAACTCCTTTTTTAAACATAAGAACATTCACCGGTATACTTGGGAAGGCAGGGGAACCAGATCTGTCATTGACTATATAATAACAGATCAGGAATTCGGAAGGCTGTGAGGGACACACGTGTATTCAGGGGATTCTTTGATGACACTGATCATTATTTAATCTGCAGTGAAATTGGGATTGCGAGGCCGAAAGTGCAGGAGGTCAGGTCCATATGTAGGAGGATAAGAGTGGAGAAACTTCAGGATAAGGAAATCAGGCACAAGTACATAACAGCGATCTCAGAAAGGTACCAGTTAGTTGAATGTAGTCAATTACAGTCATTGGAAAAGGAATGGACAAGGTACAGGGACACAGTACTAGAAGTGGCTAAAGAATGTCTTGGAACAGTAGTGTGTAAAAGTAGGAGGAAGCAAACAGCTTGGTGGAATGACAGTCAAGGCAGCCTGTAAAAGGAAAAAGAAGGCGTATAAAAAATGGCTACATACTAGAACTCAGGTAGACAGAGAAAGTTATGTTGAAGAAAGAAACAAAGCCAAACAGATAATTGCAGCATCCAAGAAGAAATCTTGGGAAGACTTTGGAAACAGGTTGGAGACATTGGGTCAAGCTGCTGGAAAACCATTCTGGAGTGTAATTAGCAGTCTTCGAAAGGGAGGTAAGAAGGAAATGACAAGTCAGGAAAACTGCTGGTGAATCCTGTGGATGCCTTGGGCAGATGGAGGGATTATTTTGAAGAGTTGCTCAATGTAGGTGAAAATACTATCAGTAATGTTTCAGATTTCGAGGTAGAATGGGATAGGAATGATGATGGAAATAGGATCACGTTTGAGGAAGTGGAGAAAATGGTCAATAGATTGCAGTGCAATAAAGCAGCTGGGGTGGATGAAATTAAGTCGGAACTTATCAAGTACAGTGGAATGTCAGGTCTTAAATGGCTACACAGGATAATTGAAATGGCCTGGGAGTCGGGACAGGTTCCATCAGACTGGACAAAAGCAGTAATCACACCAATATTTAAACATGGAAACAGAAAAGATTGTAACAACTACAGAGGTATCTCTTTAATCAGCGTTGTGGGTAAAATCTTCTCAGGTATTGTTGAAAGGAAAGTGCGAGTATTAGTTGAGGAGCAATTGGATGAAAATCAGTGTGGGTTTAGGCCTCTTAGAGGTTGTCAGGACCAGATCTTTAGCTTACGACAAATAATGGAGAAGTGTTATGAGTGGAACAGGGAATTGTATCTATGCTTTATAGATCTAGAAAAGGCATATGACCGGGTTCCTAGGAGGAAGTTATTGTCTGTTCTACGAGATTATGGAATAGGAGGCAAACTTTTGCAAGCAATTAAAGGTCTTTACATGGATAGTCAGGCAGCAGTTAGAGTTGACGGTAAATTGAGTTCATGGTTCAGAGTAGTTTCAGGGGTAAGACAAGGCTGCAACCTGTCTCCACTGTTGTTCATATTATTTATGGATCATATGCTAAAAACAATAGACTGGCTGGGTGAGATTAAGATATGTGAACACAAAATAAGCAGTCTTGCATATGCGGATGACTTAGTTGTGATGGCAGGTTCAATTGAAAGTTTGCAGAGTAATATTTCAGAGCTAGATCAGAAATGTAAGGACTATGGTATGAAGATTAGCATCTCCAAAACGAAAGTAATGTCAGTGGGAAAGAAATATAAACGGATTGACTGCCAAATAGGAGGAACAAAGTTAGAACAGGTGGATGGTTTCAAGTACTTAGGATGCATATTCTCACAGGATGGCAACATAGTGAAAGAACTGGAAGCGAGGTGTGGCAAGGCTAATGCAGTGAGCGCTCAGCTACGATCTACTCTCTTCTGCAAGAAGGAAGTCAGTACCAAGACTAAGTTATCTGTGCACCGTTCAATCTTTCGACCAACTTTGTTGTATGGGAGCGAAAGCTGGGTGGATTCAGGTTACCTTATCAATAAGGTTGAGGTTACGGATATGAAAGTAGCTAGGATGATTGCAGGTTCTAGTAGATGGGAACAACGGCAGGAGGGTGTCCACAATGAGGAAATCAAAGAAAAACTGGGAATGATCTCTATAGATGTAGCAGTCAGGGCGAACAGGCTTAGATGGTGGGGTCATGTTACACGCATGGGAGAAGCAAGGTTACCCAAGAGACTCATGGATTCAGCAGTAGAGGGTAGGAGGAGTCGGGGCAGACCAAGGAGAAGGTACCTGGATTCGGTTAAGAATGATTTTGAAGTAATAGGTTTAACATCAGAAGAGGCACCAATGTTAGCACTGAATAGGGGATCATGAAGGAATTTTATAAGTGGGGCTATGCTCCAGACTGAACGCTGAAAGGCGTAATCAGTCTTAGATGATGATGATGATGATGATGACGATGATGACGATGATACAGTTGTTGACGGGGCCGCGAAATGTTGAAGATATTTAAGTATTATTACTAAAGTAATTAGTGGTTCTGAACTTAGGCTGACTGCGTATTTTTGCTTCACGTGCAACTTTGAACCACTTATGCACATGCAGTAATCGCATCTGGATATCTGGTGACGGCTAAATTCCCAAACGCAATACAGCCATTCCTTGCGCAATATTTGACGTTTAGTATTGCGACCCAGCCAACATGAACGCATAACTACTGATGTAATTTCAAGTTCGATGTTCGATAACAATTTTCGTTTGATGTAATTACAAATTATCAGTTTTCGGACTTTTCCTTTACGTGTACCATAAAACCTTGCTTCTTGCCAATTATGATAACTGTAGGTCAACAGAATATGCCCTCTTGGTCTGTATCTTTTACACCGTCAATGGAACGCAACCTCAGTATGTGACAAAAATTTCAACTTGATACATCTCCCCGTTCCTGAAGCAAAGGATCTGAAACAGACAGACGAAAAACAAGCGTTCCGTTTTTTTCCGATTGAGGAGCGGAATCGAAGAAAGAGAAAAAGCATTATTAGATTGAGAGCATATGGTAGCCCAGTTATAAAAGATTGGTATATTTAGACAAAAACATGGCACACTACTCTTAAAAATACAAAAAAGAAAGGCACCGAGATTCGAACTCGCGACTTCTACTATTCCTGCACGCTCATTATCGCTAGACTACTAAAGATATGTTGTCCAAGACGCGACGCACACTAGCGACTGCGACGGGTCGCTACGTGACGTCAGAAGTTGCCTGCTGGCGCATGCGCAGTTCGAGTTTGGGATGCGACTCGCGACTGTCGCGACTGTTGCGGCAGCTGCCGCAGCACTGCACCAGTGAGCAGTGTTGCAACGGAAGTCGCACAACACAAAGACGTACGGCTGCCAGAAAGATATCGAGCCAGTCAAGGAAAAGTGAAATGAGCCATTCACAGGATGTGATGCTCTGTGAGCTGGTCTCGCAACATCCTTGCCTTTACGATTTGAAGAACCCTAAATATAGAGACACTATGTTCAGAGAATTTGGGAAGAAATTGGTGCACAGTTGAAACTGGCAGGTGAGTGAAATATATAATATTTTCCCATTAATGCAAATTTTTCAGGCCTGTTATGAAAATCAGTATAATCCATGCAGATGTAGAATTAGAATGATGAAAATGAACTTGAAGGTCAATTTTCGCATTACTCTTTTTTGTGACGATAAAAATTGAAAACGGCAAGTACATTATAAAATGAACAGTCTAAAGTACAACGAGAAAGTTACATTTTACAGTACCTTCACTTTGAAAGTAAACGGTAGATTGGTGTCTTGATGATACCTTCTAGTTGTGAAAAACCACCACCAGATTGTTGTACAGCTTTCTGCAATCAATAGATGTTCGTTTTTGAGGAAGGCGTTTCTCAACAGATTGCGCAAACAGTATGCTGCAATAAGTAATTTGTCACATTCACTTCAATTCATTGGTAGAAGATGGTGCTCAAAAAACTTGTGCCAAAAGTGCACTACTGTTTTACAAGGCCCTTTTGGTCTGACACAGTTCACAATTGATATTCGTCTTTTGTAAATCCTGGAGTCATCTTTTGAGTGCAGCTTGGCAAGATTAAATGTTCATGTCATCCATAACGATGTATACTGTCAGAATATAAGAATATAGAAGTTCATTTGGATGGGAATAAAGATTCAGTCGGCTATGAAAGTTGCCTTAGCTTGTTCCAAAAGTTTCTGCATGGGAGAAACTGACAAGTATAATTTGGGGAAATTTTGTGAACAAGCACGGACATTATTTCTTCCACATTTCTGCCAGTGTATACTGTAGACGTTCAGAATCAAAATTCTAGAAATGTTTAAGGTGTAACCCTATCTTGTTGTCAAGAACTTGAAACAATGCAATGACGCTAGCGTGCGCTTATTGTTAATAAACTTATCTTTCATTGGAATTTTAGGTGAAATGTGCAAAAATAGATGGAGGAATATTCTGGACTCGTATCAGAGAAATAAACGAGAAAGAAAGCTTGGAACAGGTTCAGATGCCACCAGCAAAACCAAGAAAATGGGTTCTGCTTGATCACTTGGCTTTAAGAAACCTACATTTCGTGGCATTTTAATTGTCAAGAGCATATGGAGAAATATTAGTAACTCATACCGGAGAAATATGACATAAAATGGTTTCATTAGGTCCAAATGTGTCAGCGAAACAAAACAAATGCATTCTCTATCGTGTGATGACCACACGATTCTCGTTGCGCGTCGACAGAACTGGCGGCTAGTCGTGATGCTCCCGGAGATATGAGCCCAAATCTCGGAAACGGAGATCGATGTCACTCTGATCTCAACTTTAAAAATAATTTCGATATGTTAGCTTCTTTTCATCGGCAACTATGTATGACCTAACGTGAACTATACGTAAAGTTGCCAGCGACCACATTTTTCACTGTACACAATTCAAATTTTATGCAGTAGGATATTTGTAAATTAAGTATCGGAATAACTGTGACGAATATCGGAAAAATAGACACCTCATTATCAAGCTGTGATGTGAAACTGTAAGATACTCAAACATCAATTTTTTGTGCCTTTTACTTTCCTCACAATTAATAGAGAAGTAATATACAGCGAAAAAAACACGCAAAACCGGAAGAGATACTTTTAAATTTTTTAAAGTAAAAGGAGAATCTGTATCGAAAAATTAACTCTGGGAGCCGATGTAACTTTGTTGCATTAACATACAGTATTTTTTACAGCAAGAAAATCGGAATTCTTATTTTTCTTATGTATTTGAATCCGCCGCCGCCGACCGGAGCTTGGGAAACAGCGACGACTCCAGTCGTGTTGCGGCCGTGTCGCCGTCACGTGCGTCTCGCGGGCCCCGAGGAATCGCTTCATGACGTCATCAAAAAGGCTGAAAGCGTGGCAGCCCTGCCTGGTGACTAGACCTGTAAACAACCCTGTTGACGTAGGTGACGTCACACGTTGGCTAATGGCTACAGTGCTTATACAGACTTGCCTTCAGCTGTTGTTTTGGAATGTCAAATCAATCCAGATTGTTTGAATGAAGCTTCCGTTAACAGAATAAAATGTAGCAAGAAGGTTTAAATGCGTATAATCTGTATTATGATGACATGATAAATCCGCAGCGTAGTCAAAGTTACATATTAGAGCCGTACGTGATTGATTGAAGCCAACTGATTACAAATTATTGGTCGAAAGGCAGAGTGATTTATAGCATAACACATATTACCCATTGCGGACAATGTGTCTAAATGTTTTTAATGCATTAACTGCAGCTTACTAATGTAGGCTAACTACCACTGAGACGTTTGCAGCACGAATTTGTCTTTGAACCCATACCAGCAGTAGCAAATGCGAAAAAACGAATCAAATACGGTAAAGGATGCGTAGTGGAACGCCCATTGCATTGTTCCAGTTTGTGTACGATACTGTACGTAATATGCATCAAAACACGTCGGATGCTTGTTCATTTTCTAATATATGTTTTTTGGGGATGACCTAGTAGTTTTATTTTTTTTTTATTATGAGAAATGCGTTAAATGTGGGAAAGTGCATTTAAATATGCCGCAAACAAATATTAGGCAAAGACACACGTCTGTCTGTACCACAACCTTTATTTCTCATTCGCTGTGTTCCACAACTGTCAACGAAATTATCGCTTTTCAACCTAATGTAGACCTCAGACTATGCTACAAATAAAGTTATTACTCCAGTCAAGGTTTCTAGGGAAAAGGGGGCGAAATCCAGTATAGTGCTCTTGCCCAGATATGTGCTCTTGCCCTGTGTGTGTTACCGATATGCTTAAATTTTGATCGTTGTTTTTCTATAAACAAACAGCTATATGTCAATCACATCTTCCTGTGTGTACTTTCTCAAAAATCTAGTTTATGTGATCGTAACATAAAAAGAGCTCAATGTGGGAATATTAATAGATCGAAGCAATACTGACATCTCCAAATTGTAAGGCTGCTATATATGGAAGTCACTGATTGTCAGAGTGTGTCAGTGGTACAAAACATTTTAAGTAAATCACGAAGCTTTAGGTTAGTTCAACTATTAATTCATAATGTAGTAGGCAGTCACAATTTTCTTCCGTATTTGTATGTATATACATACTACACAAACAACGAAATGGTACCGTTCCACTTGCAAACAGAGAGAGGGAAGAAAGGCTGTCTATCATCCGAGCCCTGATTTCTCAAGCCTTCTAAATTTTCTCAACAGTGTTATACAAAATAGTTCTCACACATAGTTTGAAACTACTGGTAACCTAACTAGCATCCAGCATCTGAGTTGCTTCAATGTGTTGCTTAAATCTGACCTGGATCTCAAACTTTGGAGCAGTACTCATGAATGTGTCACATAAGTGTTCTATACGGGTGGTCTAAGTGATCTTCCCCTCATTTCCAGTCACAAAACGTATTCATCTTCCCAGAGGAAGGAACTAATGACCCTGAAAGCTAGAAATGGTATTTTTATTCAAGTACTGTTTTTCTCTCATACTTAGTACAATGCATTTCAGAATTTAACAATGAGTACTGGCAGCCCTACATATAATGGTAACATTAAAACCATGTTAATTTGAACCTTAGTGTTAACTATCATATGCATTCTTGAGTCAGAACATTACGTTTAATTATAATTATAGAAGGAGATGCTAATAAAATAATTTTTTTACTTTGTATTTTATTAATATCTTAGGATTTTCAGTTTTCTGCCTGATGTCTAGCAGCAACCTCTTAAAGACTTTCAATCAGAATGTGAAATTCCATTCTGAATCATAGGCAGGAATGTATAGTCTACATGGACATTTCTTCTGGTAAACCTTCCTTCCAGTATTTTGCAAGTTCATTTCACTGAACAGAGTGAAATTACCCCTATTATGAACAACAAATACTATTAGGGAGTAAATATGTTGACATGTAAGTGAAAGACTCCAAAGGCCCTGAAGAGACTTCTGTAACAAGCTGTGCTATCGATTTCACACAATAATTTTACTCATATGGATCAAAAGTTCTGTTAACTTGCCATATCAGATTTGAATAATATCACAAGCTTTTCATAACAGCCTCCCTCACCGTCACCAGTAATGGTACTGCTATATAATGGTATGGTGTACTGTAGCAGCACATTAAAAGTGTTTCAATTGAATTGATTCTGCATTATTTCTCTTCCCCATGTCCTTGACATTAATGCTACCAAGTTACGTTCTTGTACGGTAATTAGTTTCCATGTTAAATATAGACAGTTTTAACTGTAACCAAGCAGTAGTTTTCTTTGATGACAATATCAGTTCCAGTGCACAACTGAATTTAAAAATCTGTCTTGTGGGGTGAAAATCCATTACTGCTGCTATCTTGTGCTGACAATGAGATGACTTTCATAGAACTACTGAGTTATTTCATTTGTAATACAGTTTCATAGTTTTTGTAGTTGCTCACGATCTTTACACTTGCATGCAATGGGTGTAGCATCAGCATACAGAACTATCCTTGAATTTGAGGACCAGTATTTTGTCATTTACACAAATCAACAAAAGAAAGTATCCCAGTACAAAGTCCTGGGTACCCCGTATTACCTATCAGTAATGTTAGGTCTGTGTGTGCCACTCGCCATCCTTATGAGTGAAATCCGATTTGTGTTAGATAAGGTTTTATTAAACTGTGAACAATTATCAGCATAATTACCAGCCGTTTTCCCTTAGTATTTACTATCTCTCTCTACAAGCAACTGATAGAGATTAGCTAAAACAAATCTGTAATTTCAGATGGAGGTCTGTCTATATCTAAAATTATGTTTCCTTTCCCATCTATAGCTTATCGTAGAAAGTTGAGTAACACCTTCAACATGTAGGAATTACATCTTTGAGCACCAATTATTGCCACTTTTTGCAACATCACTATAAGGTTTGATATCACTACTGAAAGATGAGCAGAAATTCTTTGTTAATGGGTGCATAATAAGATTCTTTTTTGGTATACCAGTGCTCAGTAATAACTGAAACATCTGGTTTATTAAAACATGCTATTATGTCCAAATCATTGTGCTCATTTCCTAGGCTCGTAAAGTTTTGGAGGCTGATCTTGGTTTGCAGGTTGCATTGTATCCACATATTTATTTATTTTTTGTAACCATATATATCCCCATTAAGCAAATCAGATGTGCTTGTCAAACTGGGAAGAGGAAACAAAAAGGCCACACATGTACAAAATAATAAAAAAAGGAAAGATTCCAAAAGAGTTCCTGACAGCAAAATGCAAAACTTAATTGTTTTTGGATATATTACTTCTAATATCCTTCATTCAAAAACTTAAGAAGGCTGTTAGTTTAGTGTCTTCAAGGCATAATGCTGCTTCATTGAGCATCACAACAATCAAGTCTGAGATAGTAGTGTACTATGATACTACCTATGAAGAAATTGATGCACTGGATGTGAAGTGCACAGTTTAGTCTACCCAGCAGGTGTTCCAGATGATGGCCCTGCACTGTTCTATACCATCATGAATATACCTATACATTAGTGATATGTTCATCACTGACAGAAAATTGAATAATCACATTTTTGTTTCAAGTTTCTGAAATGGCAGTTGGTGAGATCATATCTGAAGAGACAGCTATCAACCCACATTTTCAGCATGAGGTAGGACTAGCAATTACCGGAACTCTGAAATGTGTATCTTGTAAAGCTAGAGTTGCTCTAGGAAAACAAGTAAGATGTGACATGTGTTCCAGATCAAAGATGAGAAAATAAAAGGTTGCTGTATTAGTTATAGCACACAAATATGCCGTGAATAAGAAGTGTGAAATGACTGTGTTCGCCGGCCGGGGTGGCCGAGCGGTTCTAGGCGCTACAGTCTGGAACCGCGCAACCACTACGGTCGCAGGTTCGAATCCCGCCTTGGGCATGGATGTGTGTGATGTCGTTAGGTTAGTTAGGTTTACGTAGTTCTAAGTTCTAGGGGACTGATGACCTCAGAAGTTAAATCCCATAGTGCTCAGAGCAATTTGAACCAACCATTTTTTGACTGTGTTCAAAGCTATGTAGACTTGTTTAATTCCTGGTTTAAGTAATTCACATTATTTCATTGCTGTTTGCTGCTGTCATCCATTAATACCTGAATGTCAACAACTACTTTGTTACTTTAAAACCTTCAACATGTTCACTGTGGCTGACACAAAGGTCAATAAGAGCTACTAACACCGTGCTTTTAAGTGTCATCAGCAGTGAATGTGCAAAACAAGAACATTTTTGCAATTTAATTGAAAGTCCTAAATCAGCTTCCTTTTTCAGGCATGTTTATTTTTAAATATTAAAACTGATGAGACTTTCATTACTAGACCACTAATTTTGAAATCTGGATGACATCATCCCAGCACTGTAACAAAATGTGCACCATACCCAACAGGTTCAATGCAATCTCTCCTCTCCACAAATTTGCACCTCAGATGTGTTTTATGTCATATAATACTACAGTTAATTTTCCATATATCTGAGCAAAACCAGTTCTTGCGTGTCCAAGTTTATCTCATCTAGACATAGCACCTTTCCCTTAACTTTGGTGTGCTTTACAATAAAATTTGTATGAAAAGTTTTCTGTGTAAATTACCTATTCTACACCTACAGCTAATGCTTGTATAACCCAGTGTGCCATTCAGGTGGGTTTACTTGTGTGTCAATATAACTGTCAGGTTTGGTATGAAAGGATTTCTTGAAATATATTCTCACATAAATTTTTTAGTATCTATTCTCAGTTGCAAAATATATTACGAACTGTCAGTGCCATTTCAATGCAACAATTTTAAATCATGCTGGGGAATATACCAATAACACAGTTCCAGCACACCTCAGAAATTTGATTTTAGTTGCTTCAACCAATGAGAATTACGGACCAAGTCTTGCACTGCCCTGTTTTGTGTATTAACCCATTGGCTGGCCACAGCAGACTGCTCTGCTGGGGCCAGCAATGATATAGTAACAACCAGGTATCAGCAATTTTACACTTTTATCTTACTGAGGAAAAATATTTACTTATATTTGATATTCCTTGCCATTTCCAGACTATTTTTGGGTCTGCAGTATTTTTATTTAAATGTCTTACAAAACCAAATGGTTAAATGACTACAAAGTTATTCATGAATTCATTTTTAGATACATATTTAACTATGTAAAGGATAATTCCTGAAACAGTAATTAGCATTCTAGCTGTTCTTTTTAGCCACGACTGTACAGATGCATGTACTTCACATTCAAAGTTCCTAAATGCCTGCTTAATACATTGACTACCATGCTGCTCACAGCAGAGCAGGACACTTGATGCTGTATGCCTGACCTGGTGGTGAAACATCCATGACTAATTATGTCAGGGTCAAGAAATGCAGAAGATAATCTGTCAGGGAGTACTATAATCTAAAAACGTAAAATTATAACTAAAAAGGCCATTTCCAATTATGTCTACCAAGCAAATTATGCTTTCAGTCAGTGATTTCTTTTGCCATAAATGACTAGTGAACGCACATGCCAGAGGATGGTAAATATTCATACTTTGCCTCTGAGAAGCAGCAAAGCCATTAGAAATAGCTATGCACACAGTCCAATTTATGTTGAAATTATCACCTGGGTATTTTAATTAAATTTGGTCTACTATAAGCAACATGATAAAGGAATCAAAAGAAACACACACACACTGAATTAATTTCTTTATTAACAACGCTCGGATTTCCACATCACCATAGAGGTACCAAGCTTGATGCGTTGCTCATTTTTTTACATGGCGAGTTTCCCCAGTAGGCCTATAAACCATGAAACAGACAAAAAGCTACTTCTCACTGTCTTCTCTTCTTTGGATTTTCACTTCAGAAACTGAAACATCCATTACAAAAACAGATTACATCACTCACAAATCTGGATTCAGCCACTGCAATTCATACCTATTTTACTGTAAAAAAAAATACTGACTATGATGAATGATGTGATTTTGAACATTCAAAAGTGGAAATACGGAAGCGTCCGATCCCACCCGTCTGCTTTGACCCATGACGTCACAAATATGGCGGAAACAAAAAACACACACACACTTTCCACAAGAAGCCTAATGACACTAACGGGACAAGCGCGGGAAATGGGGTGTTTTGGGTGGGGGGGCAAACTAAATATAAACAAATTTGGACGCCTTGCGTAGATACAACGTGTAAGTGAAGACAGCCATGCATGAATACCCACCCACCTCCCCAGGGGTCGTAACCCCTGCAACCCATAGACGATAAAGACGCTTCAGTAGCTGATTAGTGTTTTTTGTCTTTTTAAAAAAAAAAATCTCACGAGATAGAACGAACAGATCAGAAAAGTAAATAAGATAAAACAGAACTGGAGACAGCCACACTCAAACCAAACTCCGCGCCTTCATGACGTCACACACGACAACACCCTTACGTCACGGGACAAAGCAGACGCGTGGGATCGGACGCTTCTGTCGACCCTCAAAAGTTTTCAAATGTGCAGTTTACTGACGTTAGAATACAGTTACTACACAATTTTTGATCAGGAAAAAGTTACGATGATTGCAACTTAAATACCGAAGCCATTTGTTATGAGAATACGCCATTACCACAAATAATCAACATAGATGCATTGAAAGAAACTTTACTGGGTAACATAATGCATCAGAATACTATAGGCACAAAGAATGAAATTTCTGTAGATTTACTATACACTTTACTTTTCTTGAGCATTATAAGATTATTAACGGAAGTTATTTATCGTCCATTATCTGGAATATAAACTATCCTTTCTCCTCTGCAAACATCTGCTTTTGCAGCAAGTATTATCATTTTTTTTCCGTGATTGAAAAGCTTTAACGCACACAAATCACAAAACCCACCATTATACACACCCACCCACAATGCATTAGCATGTCATGTTCAAAGAATATCCGCGTTTCGAAAACTACCAGCGATATTGGCTAGCGTGAGAGACAACGTCATGTCATGATGTGACGTCATGATTCCTCGGGGCCCGCGAGACGCTTCTGTCGCCGTCTGCCAGGGTGGGAAAAGAGAAGCGTCTCGCGGGCCCCGAGGAATCATGACGTCATATCATGGCATGACGTCGTCTCTTATGCAAGCCAATATCGCTGGTAGTTTTCGAAACGCGGATATTCTTTGAACATGGCATGCTGATGCCTTGTGGATTTGTGTATGATTGCGGGATTTGTGCGCGTTAAAGCTTTTCAATCACGGAAAAAAATTGATAATACTTGCTGCAAAAGCACATGTTTGCAGAGGAGAAAGGATAGTTTATATTCCAGACAATGGACGGTAAGTAACTTCCGTTAGTAATCTTATCATGCGCAAGAAAAGTAAAATGTATGGTAAATCTACAGAAATTTCATTCTTTGTGCCTATAGTATTCTGATGCATTATGTTACTCAGTAAAGTTTCTTTCAATGCATCTATGTGGATTATTTGTGGTAACGGCGTATTATCATAACAAATGGCTTCGGTATTTAATTTGCAATCATCGTAACTTCTTCCTGATCAAAAATTGTGTAGTAACTGTATTCTAACAGTAACCTGCACATTTGAAAACTTTTGAATGTTCACAATTAATCATTGATCATAGTCAGTATTTTTGACAGTAAAATAGATATGAATTGCAGTGACTGAATCCAGATTTGTGAGTGGTGCAATGTGTTTTTGTAATGGATGTTTCAGAGCTTCTGAAGTGAAAGTCCAAGGAAGAGAAGACAATGAGAAGTAGCTTTTTTTGTCTGTTTCATGGTTTATAGGCCTACTGGGGAAACCCGCCATGTAGAAAAACGAGTAACGCACCCAGCTTGGTACCTTTATGGTGATGTGGAAATCTGAGCATTGTTAATAAATAAATTAATTCTGTGTGTGTGTTTCTTTTGATTCCTTTATCATGTTGCTTATAGTAGACCAAATTTAATTAAAATACCCAGGTGATAATTTCAACATAAATTGGACTATGTGCATAGCTGCTTCTCACAGGCAAAGTATAAATATTCACCATACTCTGGCATGCGTGTTCACTAGTCAGTTATGGCAAAAGAAATCACTGACTCAAAGCATAATTTGCTTGGTAGACATAATTGGAAATGGCCTTTTTAGTTATAAGTTTATTATATTATAGTAGTCCCTGAGAGATTATCTTCTGCATTTCTTGGCCCTGACATGATTAGGTCTGGAATACAACATTAAGTGTGCTGCTCTGCTGTCAGCAGCATGGTAGTCAATGTGTTAAGCAGTCGTTTAGGAACTAGTGTGAAGTATATGCATCTGTACAGCCTTGGCTAAAAAGATACAGCTAGAATGCTAATTACTGTTTCAGGAATTATCCTTTACACAGTTAAATATAATATGTTAAATATGTATCTAAAACTGAATTCATGAATAACTTTGTAGTCATTTAAATAAAAATACCGCAAACCGAAAAATCATCTTGAAATGGTAAGGGATATCAAATATAAGTAAATATTTTTCCTCGGTAAGATTAAAGTGTAAAATTGCTGATACCTGGTTGTTACCATGAGATCAGCGCTGGCCCCAGCAGAGCAATCTGCTGTGACCACAGGCACCTTCATGCCAGCCAACGGGTTAATACACAAAACAGGGCAGTGCAAGACTTGGCAAGTCCGTAATTGTCATTGGTTGAAGCAACTAAAATTAAATTTCTGAGGTATGCTGGAACTGTGTTATTGGTATATTCCCCAGCATGATTTAAAATCTTTGCATTGAAATGGCACTGACAGTGTGTAAGATATTTTGCAACCGAGAATAGATACTTAAAAATTTATGTGGGAATATATTTCAAGAAACCCTTTCAAACCAAACCTGACAATATTGACACACCAGTAAACCCACCTGAATGGCAGACTGGGTTACACAAGCATTAGCTGTAGGTGTAGAATAGGTAATTTACACAGAAAACTTTTCATACAAATTTTATTGTAAAGCACACCAAAGTTAAGGGAAAGATGCAATGCCTAGATGAGATAAACATGGACACACAATAACTCATTTTGCTCAGATATATGGAAAATTAACTGTAGTATTATATGATGTATAACATATGTATATGACATATAACACATCTGAGGTGCAAATTTGTGGAGAGGAGAGATTGCATTGAACCTGTTGTGTATGGTGAATATTTTGTTGCAGTGCTGGGATGATGTCATCCAGATTTCAAAATTAGGGGTCTTGTAATGAAACTCTCATCAGTTTTAATATTTAAAAATAAACACGCCTGAAAAAGGAAGCTGAATAGGACTTTAAATTAAATTGCAAAAATTTTCTTGTTTTGCACATACACTGCAGCTGACACTTAAAAGCTCGTGGCTAGTAGCTCTTATTGACCTTTGTGTCAGCCACAGTGAACATCTTGAAGATTTTAAAGTAACAAAGTAGTTGTTGACATTCTGGTATTAATGGATGGCAGCAGTTAACACAGCAATGAAATAATGTGAATGACTTAAACCAGGAATTAAAGAAGTCTACATAGCTTTGAACACAGTCATTTCACACTTCTTAGTCACTGCATATTTGTGTGCTATAACTAATACAGCAACCTTTCATTTTCTCATCTTTGATCTGGGACACATGTCACATCTTACTTATTTTCCTAGAGCAACTCTAGGTTTACTAGATCCACATTTCAGAATTCTGGTAATTGTAGTCCTACTTCATGCTGAAAGTGTGGGTCGATAGCAGTCTCTTCAGATATGATCTCATCAACTGCCATTTCAGAAACGTCAAGGAAAATGTGATTATTAAATTTTCTGTCAGTGATGAATATATCACTAATGTATATACCACACAAATATTCATGATGCTATAGAATAATGCAGGGCCATCTTCTGGAACACCTGCTGGGTAGACTAAACAGTGCACTTCACATCCAGTGCATCAATTTCTTCATAGGTATATCATAGTACACTACTATCTCAGGCTTGATTGTTGCGATGCTCAATGAAACAGCATTATGCCTTGAAGACACTAAACTAACAGCCTTCTTAAGTTTTTGAATGAAGGATGTAAGTAAGTAATATATCCAAAAACAATTAAGTTTTACATTTTGCTGTAAGAAACTCGTTTGGAATCTTTCCTTTTATTATTATTTTGTACATGTGTGACCTTTTTGTGTCCTCTTCCCAGTTTGACAAGTACATCTGATTTACTTAATGAGGATATTTATGGTTACAAAGAAAAAAGAAAAAACATGTGGTGACAATGCAACCTGCGAACAAAGATCATCCTCCAAAACTTTACGAGCCTAGGAAGTAAGCACAATGATTTGGACATAATAGCATGTTTTAATAAACCAGATGTTTCAGTTATTACTGAGCACTGGTATACCAAAAAAGAACTTTATTATGCACCAATTAACAAAAAATTTCTGCTCGTCTTTCAGTAGGGATATCAAACCTTATGGTGATGTTGTAAAAAGTGCCAATAGTTGGTGCTCAATTCCTTATGTGTTGAAGGTGTTACTGAACTTTCTGCGATAAGCTATAGATGGGAAAGCTAATCTCTATCAATTGCTTGTAGAGAGAGATAGTAAATACTCTGGGAAAACGGCTGGGTAATAGTGCTGATAATTGTTCACAGTTCAATAAAACCTTATCTAACACAAATCAGTTTTCACTCTTAAGAATGGCGAGTGGCACACACTGATCTAACATTACTGATATGTAATACAGGGTACCCAGGACTTAGTACTGGGATACTTTCTTTTGTCGATTTATGTAAATGACAAAATAATGCTCCCCAAATTCAAGGATAGTTCTGTATGCTGATGCTACATCCATTGCATGCAAGTGTAAAGGTCATGAGCAACTACAAAAACTATGAAACTGTATTACAAATGAAATAATTCAGTATTTCTATGAAAGTCATCTCATTGTCAGCACAAGATAGCAGCCGTAATGGATTTTCACCCCACAAGACAGATTTTGAAATTCAGTTGTGCACTGGAACTGATATTGTCATCAAAGAAAACTACTGCTTGGTTACAGTTAAACTTTCTATATTTAACATGTTATAACATGGAAACTAATTACTGTACAAGAACACAACTTGGTAGCATTAATGTCAAGGACATGAGGAAGAGAAATAATGCAGAATCAATTCAACTGAAACACTTTTAAAGTTTCCAGAATGAGAAACATCCCCCAGGCTGTGGCTAAGCCATGTCTCCGCTATATCCTTTCTTTCAGGAGTGCTAGTTCTGCTAGGTTCACAGGAGAGCTTCTGTAAATTTTGGAAGGTAGGAGATGAGATACTGGCAGAAGTAAAGCTGTGAGTACCGAGCGTGAGTCGTGCTTCGGTAGCTCAGATGGTAGAGCACTTGCTCGCGAAAGGCAAAGGTCCCGAGTTCGAGTCTCGGTCGAGCACACAGTTTTAATCTGCCAGGAAGTTTCACTTTTAATGTGCTGCTACAGTACACCACACCAGTACCATTACTGGTGACGGTGATGGAGGCTGCTATGAAAAGCTTGCGATTTTATTCAAATCTGATGTGGCAAGTTAACAAAACTTTTTATCCATGTGAGTAAAATTATTGTGTAAAATTGATAGCGCAGTGAGTCTTTTCAGGGCCCTTCGGAGTCTTTCACTTACATGTCAACATATTTACTCCCTAATAGTATTTGTTGTTCATAATAGGGGTAATTTTACTCTGTTCAGTGAAATGAACTTGCAAAATACTGGAAGTAAAAACAATGTCCATGTAGACTATACATCCCTGCCTACGATTCAGAATGGAATATCACATTCTGATCGAAAGTCTTTAACAGGTTGCTGCTAGACATCAGGCAGAAAACTGAAAATCCTAAGGTAATAAAAAAATACAAACTAAAAAAAAAATATAGTTCATTAGCTTCTCCTTCCATAATTATAATTAAACATAATGTTTCGACTCACGAATGCAATTGCTAGTTAATGTTAACAGTAAGGTTCAAATAAACAGGATTTTAATGTAACCATTACATGTACAGCTGACAGTACCCATTGTAAAATTATGAAATGACTTATACAAAGTATGAGAGAAAAACAGCACTTGAATTAAAAAAAAAACACAACCTTTCTAGCTTTCAGGATTGTTACTTCCTTCCTCTGGGAAGATGAATATAGTTTGTGACTGGAAATGAGGGGAAGATCACTTACACCATCCGTATAGAACAATTATGTGACACATTCAAGAGTACTGCTCCAATGTTTGAGATCCAGGTCAGATTTAAGCAACACAATGAAGCAACTCAGAGTCTGGATGCTATATAGGTTACTAGTAGTTTCAAAATATGTGCGAGTATAATGAAGATGCTTGGCAAACACATGTGAGAATCCCTGGAGGGAAAATAATGTTCTTTTTGTACAACACTATTGAGAAAATTTAGAAGGCATGAGAAATCTAGGCTCGGATGGTAGATAGCCTTTCTTCCCTCTCTCTGTTTGCGAGTGGAACACGAAAGAAAATGATTTGTAGTGGTACAAGGTACCCTCCACCAGGTACCATTTGGTTGCTTGTGTAATATTATGTACATCAAAATACGGAAGAAAATTGTGACTGCCTACTACATTAAGAATTAATAGTTGAACTAACCTAAGCTTTGTGATTTACTTCAAATGTTTTGTCCCACTGATACACTCTGACAATCAGTGACTTGCATCTATAACAGTATTACAATTTGGAGATGTCAGTAGGCTTACTGCTTAGATCTATTAATATTCCCTCATTGAGCTCTTTTTATCTTAAGATCACATAAACTGGATTTTTGAGAAACTACATACAGGGAGATGTGATTGGCATATAGCTGTTTGTTTACAGAAAAACAGCGATCAAAATTTAAGCATATCGGTAACACACACTGGGCAAGAGCACATATCTGGGCTAGAGCACTATACTGGATTACGCCCCCTTCCCCCCCCCCCCCCCCCCCTCCTTTCCCTAGAAACCTTGGCTGGAGTAATAACTATTTGTAGCATAGTCTGAGGTCTACATTAGGTTGAAAAGCGATAATTTTTTCGACAGTTGTGGAACACAGCGAATGAGAAATAACGGTTATGATAACAGACAGACGTGTGGCTTTGCCTAGTATTTGTTTGCAGCGTATTTAAATGCACTTTCCCACATTTAATGCATTTATCATAATAAAAAAATGAAACTACTGGGTCATCCCCAAAAAACATATATTAGAAAATGAACAACCATTCGACGTGTTTTGATGCATATTACTTACAGATATCGTACACAAACTGGAAAAATGCAATGGGCGTTCCACTACGTATCCTTTACCATATTTGATTTGTTTTTCCGCATTTGCTACTGCTGGTATGGGTTCAAAGACAAATTCGTGCTGCAAACGTCTCAGTGGTAGTTAGCCTACATTGGTAAGCTCAAAGCTGCAGTTAATGCGTTAAAAACATTTATACACATTGTCCTCAATGTGTAATATGTGTTATGCTATAAATCACTCTGCCTTTCAACCAATAATTTATCAGTTGGCTACAATCAATCACGTAAGACTCTAATGTGTAACTTTGACTACGCTGCGGATTATTATGTCACCATAATCCAGATTATTCGCATTCAAACCTTCTTTCTACATTTAATTCTGTTAATGGAAGCTTCATTCAAACAATCTGGATTGATATGACGTTCCAAAACAATAGCTGATGGCAAGTCTGTATAAACGCTGTGGCCAACGTGTGACGTCACTTACGTCAACAGAGTTGTTTACAGGTCTAGTCACCAGGCAGCGCTGTCACGCTTTCAGCCTTACTGATGACGTCATGAAGCGATTCCTCGGGGCCCGCGAGACGCACGTGAAAAGAGGAGGGGGCAGCGTCGCAGTCGCAGCCAACTGTCGCGTCTTGCACAACGTAACTTAAGCCCGACATTTGCTTTTTTATGCTTTTGGGGGGGGGGGGGGGGGGGAGGGAGGAGGATTTATTTTAATTGGTGTTGCTAGTTACAGGGCAGCAAAACGCCCAACTTGCATCAGAAACTCAGTTTATTGCTTTATTTGTATCACATATTCGAGCACAATTTCCACCTGTACTTGTGTAAACTTTTAACGCGCTAATCGCCATAGCTACGCTTACGTCTTTGGTCACGAGATATTTTTTGTACGCCTACTGTCAAACTCTGTGTTAGCTTTTGCATCAGTAATCACCACGTGCTGATTATCCAAGTAGCAGCCGACAGTTAATAAATGTTTTACTTTTTATCAGTGCACCTTGTATGCACACATTCGACTTTGTACAGTTCTCAGAGATTATCAGCATTAACTTCCAAGCCATCCACAAGGAATCAAGAGTGGCATTAGAGCCGCCCTGAAGTCTAGGCTGGTCTTCACGGTGGCACGAAATCTTGGTGCAAGCAGAAAATTTATAATTCTGAACTCAGGCGTAACGAGGTATCTCAGACTGAATGACCTCCCCCCTGCTAAGCAGCACGGATTCCGAAAACGTCGATTACGTGCAACCCGACTCGAACGACAGTCTGAAAGCCACGGATCAAGGCAGACGGGGGAAAACGGTGTTTACTGATTTCCGAAACGCATTTCACTCACAAGCACAACTGTGCTTATTAAGTGAATTGGGTTTTGCATGATCTGTATTCTCGAAATACATGCTGGCTGGCGTTGAGGTCATTCTGTTTGACCTCAGAATATGTTCTAAGGTACTACAACAAATCGATAGCGAAAAATAAAACTGTGGACTTAAACAAGGGAAAAAATGCTGTACCCTATTACCGTGAGTCGCAGTTGTAGCAGCTGAAATCATACAAATACATTGTTGCAACATTTAGTAGGTATAAGAAATGTCACGGCCACAATAGGCTGAGTTGTAGGTAAAGCAGCAAAACAGTGCAGCTGACGATCGCCGTGAATTTCCGCCAGCAAGCGAGCAGCCCCCTTGCAACTCAGGGCAGGCTGCCGTTTCTTGTGGTCGAACAGCCAACCCCTTACTGCATTCCACCATTACGCCCATGGCGAAGGCTGTGATACTGATACGAGAAGAATTTAGTGCACGAAGGCTGAGGGCTTACACATCCACACTATGTTCGTTTAGGACTTTAGCTCACGTACTCTAAACACTTCCATAGTGGCAAATGATGAAAGGTTTCTGTTCCAGTAGTGTGCTGCAGCGTTGGCTCTTGCTATACCGTGCTCAGTTGTCTGTGTTTTGCCTTGCAATGCATAACACACTCATCCACTCGCAGCTACAACTTTTATTTATCATCATCCCAATGAACCATGGACCTTGCCGTTGGTGGGGAGGCTTGCATGCCTCAGCGATACAGATAGCTGTACCGCAGGTGCAACCACAACGGAGGGGTATCTGTTGAGAGGCCAGCCAAGCGTGTGGTTCCTGAAGAGGGGCAGCAGCCTTTTCAGTAGTTTCAGGGGCAACAGTCTGGATGATTGACTGATCTGGCCTTGTAATACTAACCATAACGGCCTTGCTGTGCTGGTACTGCGAACGGCTGAAAGTCAGGGGAAACAACGGCCGTAATTTTTCCCGAGGGCATACAGCTTTACTGTATGGTTAAATGATGATGGCGTCCTCTTGGGTAAAATATTCCGGAGGTAAAATGGTCCCCCATTCGGACCTCCGGGTGGGGACTACTCAGGAGGTCGTCATTATCAGGAGAAAGAAAACTGACGTTCTACGGATTGGAGTGTGGAATGTCAGATCCCTTAATCGAGTAGGTAGGTTAGAAAATTTAAAAAGGGAAATTAATAGGTTATAGTTAGATATAGAGGGAATTTCTGAATTTCAACGGCAGGAGGAACAAGACTTTTGGTCAGGCGAATACAGGGTTATAAAGACAAAATCAAATAGGGGTAACGCAGGAGTAGGCTTAATAATGAATAAAACAATAGGAGTGGGGGTAAGCTACTACAAACAGCATAATGAATGCATTATTGTGGCAAAGATAGACACGAAGCCCACACCTACCACAGTAGTACAAGTTTATATGCCAACTAGCTCTGCAGATGACGAAGAAATTGAAGAAATGTATGATGAAATAAAAGAAATTATTCAGATTGTGAAGGGAGACGAAAATTTAATAGTATGGGTGACTGGAATTCGGTAGTAGGAAAAGGGAGAGAAGGAAATGTAGTAGGTGAATGTGGATTGGGGGGAAGAAATGAAAGAAGCAGCCATCTGGTAGAATTTTGCACAGAGCGTAACTTCATCATAGCTAATACTTGGTTCAAGAATCATAAAAGAAGGTTGTATACGTGGAAGAAGCCTGGAGGTACTGACAGGTTTCAGATAGATTATATAATGGTAAGACAGAGATTTAGGAACAAGGTTTTAAATTGTAAGACATTTCCAGGGGCAGACGTGGACTCTGACCACAATCTATTGGTTATGAATTGTATATTAAAACTGAAGAAACTTAAAAAAGTTGGGAATTTAAGAAGATGGGACCTGGATAAACTGACTAAACCAGAGGTTGTATTGGGTTTCAGGGAGAGCATAAGGGAACAATTGACAGGAATGGGGAAGGAAATACAGTAGAAGAAGAATGGGTAGCTTTGAGGGATGAAATAGTGAAGGCAGCAGAGGACAAAGTAGGTAAAAAGATGAGGGCTGCTAGAAATCCTTGGGTAACAGAAGAAATATTGAACCTAATTGATGAAAGGAGAAAATACAAAAATGCAGTAAATGAAGCAGGCAAAAAGGAATACAAATATCTCAAAAATGAGATCGACAGGAAGTGCAAAATGACTAAGCAGGGATGGCTAGAGGACAAATGTAAGGATGTAGAGGCGCATATCACTATGGGTAAGATAGATACTGCCTACAGGAAAATTAAAGAGAACCACTTGTATGAATATCAAGAGCTCAGATGGAAACCCAGTTCTAAGCAAAGAGGGGAAAGCAGAAAGGTCGAAGGAGTATATAGAGGATCTATACAAGGGCGATGTATTTGAGGACAATATTACGGAAATGGAAGAGGATGTGGATGAAGATGAAATGGGGGATATGATACTGTGTCAAGAGTTTGACAGAGCAGTGAAAGACCTGCGTCGAAACAAGGCCCCCGGAGGAGACAACATTCCATTAGAACTACTGACAGCCTTGGGAGAGCCACTTCTGACAAAACTCTACCATCTCGTGAGCAAGATGTATGAGACAGGCGAAATACCCTCAGACTTCAAGAAGAATATAATAATTCCAATCCCAAAGATAGCAGGTGTTGACAAATGTGAAAATTACCGAACTATCATTTTAATAAGTCATGGCTGCAAAATACTAACGCAAATTCTTTACAGATGAATGGAAAAACTAGCGGAAGCCGACCTCGGGGTAGATCAGTTTGGATTCCGTAGAAATATTGGAACACGTGAGGCAATACTGACCTTACGACTTATCTTAGAAGCTAGATTAAGGAAAGGCAAAGCTACATTTCTAGCATTTGTAGACTTAGAGAAAGCTTTTTACAATATTGACTAGAATACTCTCTTTCAAATTCTAAAGGTGTCAGGGGTAAAACACAGGGAGCGAAAGGCTATTTACAATTTGTACAGAAACAAGATGGCAGTTATAAGAGTCAAGGGGCACGAAAGAGAAGCAGTGGTTGGGAAGGGAGTGAGACAGGGTTGTCGCCTCTCCCCAATGTTATTCAATCTGTATATTGAGCAAGCAGTAAAGGAAACAAAATAAAAAATCGGAGTAGGTATTAAAATCCATGGAGAAGAAATATAAACTTTGAGGTTCGCCGATGACATTGTAATTCTGTCAGAGACAGCAAAGGACTTGGAAGAGCAGTTGAACGGAATGGACATTGTCTTGAAAGGAGGATGGAAGATGAACATCAACAAAAGCAAAACGAGGATGTTCGAATGTATTCGAATTAAGTTGAGTGATACTGAGGGAATTAGATTAGGAAATGAGACACTTAAAGAAGTAAAGGAGTTTTGCTATTTGGGGAGCAAAATAACTGGTGGTGGTCAAAGTAGAGGGGATATAAAATGTAGACCGGCAATGGCAAGGAAAGTGTTTCTGAAGAAGACAAATTTGTTAACATCGAGTATAGATTTAAGTGTCAGGAAGTCGTTTCTGAAAGTGTTTGTATGGAGTGTAGCCCTGTATGGAAGTGAAACATGGATGATAAATAGTTTGGATAAGAAGAGAATAGAAGCTTTTGAAATGTGTTAGTATAGAAGAAAGCTGAAGATTTGATGGGTAGATCACATAACTAATGAGGATGTATTGAATAGGATTGGGGAGAAGAGAAATTTTTGGCACAACTTGACTAGAAGAAGGGATCGTTTGGTAGGACATGTTCTGAGGCATCAAGGGATCACCAATTTAGTATTGGAGGGCAGCATGGAGGGAGACCAAGAGATGAATACATTAAGCAGATTCATAAGGATGTAGGTTGCAGTAGGTACTGGGAGATGAAGAAGCTTGCACAGGATTGAGTAACATCAAACCAGTCTCAGGACTGAAGACCAACGCAACATCCCAATGATCACATTTGTGCGGTATTAATATGAATCTATCTTATGTTTAATACAATATACAACAATTAACTGTTTTTATAACACAAGGAATTATGTGCTGGACAGGCATATTCCTCGATGAAATTTCATTTGTCAGATGAAATTAAATTCTTATACAGTTGCGCAGAGCTATTCACCTATGCTGTAATAACATTTGTCAAGCATGTGGTTCTTTATAACAGTTTTAAATTTATCCTAATTTTCCAGCTCTTTGATATGTTTTGGTAGTGCATTAAAAAGTTTGATGCCTTGATTACATACATGTTTCTGACTTTGGGTCCTTGTTACAGCTTGTAAGGGGAGATCTGTACATTGCCGTGTATGGTAATCGGTACTGGTTTTCATTTTGTCCTGATTTCTTTTGATCACAAACAGACATTTCAGAATGTATAATGATGGAATTGCTAAAATTTTCAATGCTTTAAAAAGGGAACCTACAACGTGTTTGATGTGGGCTCTGGGTCATTAACTGAATAGCACGTTTTTGTAATTTGAAAATCTCATTTAGACGACAATTTGTTTTTCCCCCAGGATAGTGTCCCATAGGCCGCAATTGACTGAAAATAGCCAAAATATACTAATCTGGTACAGCCATTACTACAAACTCTTGCAATTATTCTAAGTAAAAACATGCTGAATTTAGTTTTAGTGCTAAGCTCACCACATGGTCCTTCCAGTTTATCTTCTCATCTATGTGCATACCCAGAAATTTTGCACACTGTACTCTTTCAGGTTGTTTCCCTACATAGTGGGATGTAGGTCGTCATGTTCACTTATTCTTCCATACTGCACATAATTAGTTTTTTTTTTTTTTGCATTCAGTGTTAGCTTGTTTGCACTGAGCCATTTATGTGTATCTTGTAGGAGATAGTCCACAGTACTGTGCAATGACTGCTTCATATAACAAACAATTAAACTAGTATCATCAGCAAATAACACAATTCTAGCTTTTCTCTCTGACACCTGAATAAAATTAATGTAAATGGGGAACAGCAAGGGGCCTAATACACTTCTTTGGATCTGATATTAGTGTAATATTTTGGTGCTGTAATTTCAACCACCTGCATCCTCTTTCCAGATAAGACTCATGCCACTTTTTTTTCCAGTCCTCTGATACCTATAGCTTCAAGCTTTTCCAAAAGTATGCTGTGGTCAACAGTGTCAAAGGCTTTTGACAGATCTAGATTTATCCCGACAACACTTTTTCCCTCTCCAAATTTACTAATTATGTCTTTTGTGTATTCCAGTACAGCTGTTTCGGTACTTCTCCCAGCTAGAAATCCGTGCTGATTACTGTTTATCACATTCCACAATTAAGATAATGTGTGACTCTATATTTCATTAGCATCACTAAAGCCTCAGAGAAAGTTGGGAGAAGTGAGACAGGTCTATAGTTTCCTGTTTTAAACTTATCACTCTTTTTCAGCAGGGGAACGACTTTAGAAATTTTCAGTTTCTGTGGAAAAAAACTTGCATATTTTGTGACGGAATACAGTTGGTATGCTACACTGGGTTTTTTCTTTATTGTGTAGATACACGGTCTGGTCCATCACATTAATGTTACCAAAATCGACATACAGTAACCACTCACAGTGAACGGTATATAAAGCATGTCATTGTAAGTAGGAGACAAGATGATGTCAAAATGTGCATGGTCATTGGCTTTTGGGGAAAGGGTGGAAGCATTTTGGAAAGACTAAGTCTGTAAACTGTTCGCATGTCAGTGTGGTTAAAGTATACTGTGCTCAGCAAAATGGCGCTATTCAGAATCGGTGCTGAGGCTACTGTGGTGCAGTCGTGGGCTGTAGATGACAGGGGTAAATGTCAGCTGCAGAGACATGCAGCTGTTGAACAACTGACCACCCAGATGAACCGAGAGCCTTTTCAAATGACAGATGGCCATTGTCATGCACATTGTTAAATGTCTGAAAGCAAAACATACTGCAACAACTGTCAGAAGGGGGCACACCAGGGGAGGGGGTCTGTGGCATTCCCTGGGTGTTGATGCTATTGTGGGAGGCACAATGGATCAACAGATGTATCCATCTGTCCTCGAGAGCCGTGTTCACCCATACACACAGTTTGTTTTTATTCAGCATAGTGACATTTACCAGCAGTACAATGTAACACAGCTTGCAGTGTACATGTGTGGTTCAAACAGCAACAGGACGAGTTTATCATATGCCCCTAGCCACTGAAGTCATCGGATGTAAACCAATTGAGAATCTGTGGGAACCCCTCTGCCAGGCTGTATTCCCCGTGGATCCTCACATGAAAAACCTAGAACAGCTTGAATTAGCAATGAAATCAGTATGGCTCCACACCCGTGTTAGAACAGAACCTCACAGCCACGGGGGGCGGGGGTGGGGGCGGGGGGGGTGCAGTTTGATTCCCAGCTGGATACAGGATTTTTGTCTCCTCGGAAAGTGGGCATTGTGTTGTTCTTGTTATCAACAAGCAAGTCTCAAAAGCAGCATAAAACGAAAAGAATTGCAGTAGGCAACTGATCAAGCCCAGATGGGGTCTGCCAGTCATTAATGCCATATGATCATTTCATTGAATCTCTTCCTGCATGTCTCGCAATGGTGTGCACCGCAAAAAGAGGTTATTCGAGGTTTTGACGGGTAGTCACATTAACGTGTCTGGACAGTGTATTTTCAGAAGAAATGAAGGTAGCAAACTAAATAAATCATAATTACATTATTACTCCACAGTGATCCACAGGAGACCAAGGGTCCATTGTACCAAAATACTCATAAAACCTCCTTGAACCACCATCTGAATTTTGTCAGTGGAGTTCATTTGACCCTTTATGTAGGAGAAAATGAAAAACCTCCATAAACAATCTCAGAGGAGCCTCATATCTGATGTACACTGATAAGATATCATTCCAGTTGCTACTTTGGACTTCTGATCACTGTATGTTTTTGAGCAAAGGCCATAATGTTCAGACTTTGGTGACCAATCTGGACAAAAGCTTTTAAATTTTGAAAAAATATCCTTGTTTGTTTATAGCCCATCACATTTAGCATACTTGGCTATTGCTCCCTCTTTGATACGTTTCCCTTTCTACTGCTCTTGGTGGAATGAAGTGATCATATGGACATTGATACCTAGGAGTCACTTGCTGGGTAAGTTCAGGTCTTTTCTGTTGACCCCATGGTGGGTTACTTTCATGCTGGCGATGATGAATCAATGATAAGGACAACATATCACCCACTCCCTGAGCATAGAGAATGTGTGACATGGCAGTCAGATGTGCTGACCACTCAGTGAAGTGGGTCGATAGATGCTACTCTAGGCTATTTGCCTCCCCTCCTCACATATTTTATAATGTGCCTTTTACATGCTCTTTTGTCAAGCCTTCTCACATGGGACTACTCTCTCCCAACTAATATGCCAATACCGGGAGACAACAATGACTGTTACCTCAAAGCTAACCCATGTCCAACCTGTTCTACATGCCTGTCCAGTTCTCAGCAGCACATTCTTTGGACAAAATGTGACCTATCTTCATACACATGTTACTTGATGGTATATGTAAGAGAACAATGTGTCTATTGCTTCTTGTACAAGGTGTATCTGGAAAGTTTGGTGAATGGTCTCAGAAAATGAAGGGAACACAAGTTACAAAGTAATCCCCGTTAGCTACAAAACACTTCTGACATTTGTTGTAAAGCTATTGGAAACTGTCAACAAACAATTCTTGTGTAGTCACTGAACACACAGTTGTCATGCATTGTTGGATACCTGCGCTATTATAGATGAGAGGCGGAGCCACCAGTACAATCCACAGATCAAGCAACAGTGTTCATCATCTTCCCTGCCTCCCAAAAGAAGTTTGATAAAAAACTCTGGGATTAAGACATATCAATCACAATTTTTGATGGAAAGGGCTTGATCCATGATGAATTTCTACCTGTGGGATGTTGGGAAGACAATGAACACCATATCACTTACTGCTGCAAGGTCTGTGGATAGTACTGATAACGTCAGGTATCATCTCCGGCAATGATGCAGACATCCAGCATTGTGTGCCCATGGTGCTTTAAGTGATTCCACAAGAAGTGTTGGCTGACCATTTCCTACAGCTTGACAACTGAGGTCAGAAGTCTGTTGTAGGTAATGGTGATTACTCTGAAGGCCGATAAAAGCATTTTGTTTATAACTCTTGTTTCTTTCCGAGACAATTCATCAAATGTTCAGATGCAGTTTGTACACTCTAAGACATAAAAAAGGCTCTACAAAGGAATTTTCTGAATGGGATGGAAACCAGTAAGAGTGATGTACAAGTACCAACAAACAAATCATTACGTTCCCAGAAAAACTGGATTATTTATTCCACAGAAAGAGCTTCACAAATTGAGCAAGTCAATAACACATTGTTCCACCTCCGGCTTTTATGCAAGCAATTATTCAGCTTGGTATTGATTGACAGAGCTCTCCTGAGGGATATTGTGGCAAATTCTGTCCAGTTGGTGTAGTATATTGTGAAAATCCCAAGCTAGTTGGAGGCTCCAGCCCATAATGCTCCAAACATTCTCAGTTGGAAAGAAATTCAGTGACCTTGCTGGCCAAGGTAGAGTTCGGAAAGCATGAAAGAAGCTCTAGAAATTCATACCATGCACATGCTGGCATTATATTGCTGAAATGTAAGCCAAGTTTGGTGGTGCAGATCCTTTGTACCAGCACCTACCTGTCAACTGGTTGCAGCAGTTCGCCAGCAGGAAATCCGAGCAGAGACCTAATGTACTGCAACTCGCATCAGGCTGCATACAATTTAACTATTTTAAGTATCAGGAAAAAATCTTAATTTTGAATGAAATATGGAAATACTGGAAAAACGTTTGTAAATTCTGAACACTGATAATGTAGACGTTCACTGCCAAGCCCGTGCTAATCTTAACATTGTCATGCACAGATCCTTTCATTTATGTTAGCAAGTTTATGTTGACATATTTCCCGAAATCTGAAGAGCTACTAAGCATGGATTGTTCTTAATAGTATGGCAAGCATTTCCATTTAAGATTATCAGTGTGCAATGCACTCATGATTTTAGTCACCAATCTGCCATGTGGAATTACTGTGTTTTCTCATACGCAAAGTTACTTAGAAAACTGAACTTTCTAAAAAACACACCAGAATATATATGCCTACACTTTTAGTTGTGCTACACATTTAAAAACTGGCAAACTGTAACTTCCTTTGCATCTCATACTACATGTGACCATACCATTTAAAGGCAGGGCTCTGAATCCTTACACAGCTGTAAGCATTCTATATATCCAAGAGAAAAGATGCACAAAGAATACTATGGTACTTTCTGATTGGTCAGTTTTTTTTAAGGCCAATAGAAAAACATTATTCTCCCACATTAGTCCACGCTTTTCATGACTTTCCCAAAATAAATACTAAACATTGTGATACTTTACATTATTACCAAAGTATGAACCATTTTCATTTGCACTCGAATTGGCTTTCCTTTCAGCATAAACTTACTTAACGTATTATGATACTTAACTCCCCACTGTACAGTGTACATCAGCAGAACAATGATCTACATATTTACTATAGACCTCATTCACATTGCTATAAGCTTATACAAAACAGTACAAACAAAAGAGCCATTAAGAAATAAACAGAAAAATTCCCAAAAACATTCTCTTGACCTGTTTCTTGAAAGTCTGTGCACTACCTGACTCTGGTGGGTGAAAATTAGAACTACGTACTCGACTGAACTGTTTGAGACCGTCTGTCACTGTACAGGCGTGAGTCACTCTCCCGATACACCGGGGCAATATAAGGCGCCACTCCTCACAAGGATGGCTTGCTATGAAAGGCAACATAATGGTACTTAGAACATTGTTGTATGCTGTAAGAAAGCCACAGATGGAAACCAAAAAGAGGTCCTTCTACAAAATACAAATGGAATCCCAGTCAATCACTCCTGGTTATCAGGCAATAGTCAGGTTGGTATCACACTGCTGTCCAAAGCATCTCCAGACATGTCTTTGCTGGCCATTGGTCTCAGTTCAATCCACTCCCGTCATTGAAATTCCAGTCCAAAGAAGTTCCTGGAGATGACCCGATAATCAAGTGCATTTGTCTGGGGTGCCATTAGTTTTGTAGCAAGATCCCTTCAGTTTTCATCCACAGTGCTATGTCAACAATGTACTACACCCCGTTTTATTGCCCTTCATTGCAGACGACATTGAGTTAACATTTCAGTCAGATATGCCTACCTGCATATGAGAAGAGCTTCTACTGCTTGTCTTTATGCTTTCCGAGACCTGCCATGCCCAATTGAGAATGGAGTGCTATGGGCAGGGCCCTCCAAACATATTGGGATTTCAGTGCTCCAGTCCACAATTTAGACAGAATTTGGCATGACATCCCCCAGGAGCACATCCAACAACTGTATCAAACCGAATTACTGCTTGCGTGTGGGCTGCAGGTTATCAATGCATTAATGACTCCCTCAGTTTGTGATGCTCTTCCTGTTGAATAACTCATCCAAGTGTTCTGAACTTGTAATCATTTGTTTCTCTGCACATGAACATCACATCTACTCATTTCAACACTTTGGATAATTCCTGTGTGATGCAACTTTCTTCTTTCCTTAGAGTGTACTTAAAAAATTGTGTAAACAGCCTTATAAGTTCACCATCTTAAAAGAGCACACAGGCCCCTTTGAAATGCTGTAGATGGAGTGGAACTGATACCTGCCAGTTATCTGAGCCTTCACTGCTGACATAAGCCACATCATTGAAGAGGTGTGCCAGTCGATTATAAGGAATCAGTGTAGTACAATGGATTGAAACCACAGATTAGAGCTATTGTCTTTGGATGTGCCAACGAATTAAGTTGCCCAATTTGTTGGTGCATCAGTGAAGACTATCCAGCTTGTCTACAAGGAATGTTGTACCACATAATAATAAAAGTGGCCACATTAAGATCCTAACTCGTAGTTAGTCATAGAGATGAACATTATAAGTTTCCATTGACAGTCAGTCCCAAACACAACAGGGATCACTGCAGACCCATGTCTACTAGTTTTCAGCCAAATACTGTGATGGCAAGTTCCATGCAATGGGTCCCTTGCAGAAGACTACTGAGGCATAAAAATGTACATGTTGTCAGTGGAGCAAATACCACATAAACTGGACAGTAGGTGACTTGAGATGTATGGTGGTTTTGCCTCTTTCTGAAAACATATCAAGGGCTCTGACAGCACAATAAGGTTTTTAACCTGCAATGGGCAGAGGATATACAGAGTGTCCCAAAAGTTACAGCATCCAAACTAATTAGACCTAAGGTATTCACACCATGTTTGGCTTATGTGACATAGTGTCACAAAGATTTTATGCAGGTTAACCAATTTCAACATTGTGCCCACCACCACTGGTGCACACATTTCCAGTCTGTTATCAGGATCTATCCACATTCAGCACATTATGTCTCCATCACCTGTGGCAAGGGCAGAAATGATTTTGTTCATAAAATTTTTGATGTGGTTGACAGCTGCTTGGTAGACTCTGTCCTTGATATATGCTGATAGAAACAAGCCCATCTTTCTAAAGCTTGGTGGCCTAGAACACCAGGGAATAGGACCACCCCTGCCAATTCAGCATACCTCGTAACACCTGGTCCACAACAGTTTGAGCCCAATGTGGCAGTGCACCCTATTACTGGAAAAAGACTGTGTCTCAGGAGTCAGCCAGTCATAGTAACAGCCTGAGCATATCAAAGTAACGGTTTTTTTCTGAGGAAAAAATGGTCCCAGAATACCATCAACCGCCCAACAACACAACACATTCACTATCATGTACCTCTTCCATCACAGTATGTGGATTGGTTGTGCCAGCAGTTGGTAATATATCATTATCTTCTCACAGGATATGTATATACTGTGAATTGCCAACAAAACTGGCACAATCATGCATATTCAAATGCAGGGATATGTAAACATACCGAATATGGCACTGCAGTCGGCAATGCCTATATAAGACAACAAGTGTCTGGCACAGATGTTAGATTGGTTAGTGCTGCTACAATGGCATCTTATCAAGATTTATGTGAATTTGAATGTGGTGTTATAGTGGGCGTACAAGCAATGGGACAAAGCATCTCCAAGGTAACAATGAAGTGGTTATTTTCCCGTATGAGCATACAGTGAATATCAGGAATCTGGTAAAACATCAGATCTCCGACATTGTTGCAGCCGAAAAAAGATCCTGCAAAAACAGGATCAACAACTGAAGAGAATCGTTCAAAGTGACAGAAGTGCAACCCTTCTGCAAATCTTTAAATGTTGGGCCATCAACAAGTGTCAGTGTGCACCATCATCGATATGAACTTTTGTAGCTGAAGGTCCACTTGTGTACCCTTGATGACTGCACGTCACAAAACTTTATGATTCACCTGGGGCCATCAACACCGATATTGGACTGTTGATGACTGGAAACATGTTTCCTGGTTGGACGAGTCTCATTTCAAACTGTGTTGCACAGATGGACACGTACAGGCATGGAGACATCCTCTTGAATCCATGGACACTGCATGTCAGCAGGGGACAGTTGAAGCTGGTGGAGGCTCTGTAATGGTGTAGGGGGCGTGCAGTTGGAGTGATATGGCTAGGTATGACCCTGAAAGGTGACACATACATAAGCATCCTGTCCATCGGGGATTCCGATGGACTTGGGCAATTCCAGCAGGATAATGATACACTTGACATGTCCAGAATTGCTACAAAGTGGCTCCTGGAACACTCTTCTAAATTTAAACACTTCCAGTGGCCACCAAACTCCCCAGATTTGAACATTGAGCATATCTGGGATGATTTGCAATGTGCTGCTCAGAAAAGACCCTCACATAGCCCTGCATGCAGCATTCACAGTGTCAATTCCTTCCATCACTACTTCAGACACACAATCGATTACTAAACTTAGCCAGCATCGAGCATGCACTGTACAACTGACGCGTGTTATGAAGATCTTACATACTTTGCTCAGAGACAATTTTATTGTGTTTGTTTGCATATAATAAAAGTAATGTGTGGGTGAATACTTTAATCAAAACTGAAGATGAATGCCCAAAAATGGAGTGAAGTTCCAATATTTGCAGCCCTTGATACGTACATGAACTTTACTTTTAAAAACAAGAGAAGAAGGCTTAGATATATCATGCAAGATTTATTTTCTGGTAGTTTTTTTTATAGTGATATCAATGTAGGTAAGATGTAAAGAGAGATTGAGAGGGGGCAGGGTTTTTTTTTTAAAGAGTAAGTCTTCATAATTGTGAAGGCAAGATTTGTCATTGAGTAGGTAGACTGGTGCTGTATCTGTGTTGAAAGATATTTCAGTTCCTTCAAGAAAGTCAAATTTCTTGCCTGGTTCTTTTCTACACTGTTTGCCACAATTCTTGCCCAGCAAGTCATTCTGCAAAGTCGGATTTGTTCTGGATGTTAAGACAGAGTGCATCCCTGTGCTTCTACCAGTTTGTTAATTGAAGAAGTTTGGACATACCTGACTTTTGATATTCTTGCTTAGTGCTTTCAGTACTGTGGATGATATTATTCTGTATTTTGTTGGTTGTGAAGAAGCTTATTTTTATGTCATACTGTAACAACAACAACAACAACGACATTGTACTATTGTACATATAAATAATATTTTTTTTCCATCTGATTTTTCGTTAAACTTGAGTAATTGATGTTCTGATTTCATGCCATTGTGTTAAGAAAACTGTAAACAATTTTCAATGTGAATATTAATGTATATGTCAAATTTCAAGCAATATTGTAATAGAATTGAAGTGTAACAAATGTTGAGACTGTTGTAAGATGTTACAATTGTAATTGTGCATCTGGTCCATACGTAGGCAATGTATTAGGATATGTAGAATGCAAAACCTCTGGTGAATACCCTGTCTGTAAGGCTGTAAGGGAGCGGTAAAAGGTGGATGGCAGGCGAGCGCGGGAAAATGCACGCGGGCACTGTATGGCATAACGGGCTCAGCAGTAGTAGTTGGAGTTTGGCGTTGGTCTGAGCAACACGTTCTGGAGCGAGGAGGCTCTCCTGGAAGACGTAGTTTCATTGAGCCTTGGGTATGCCGTTCCAATACCTATACAGCATGGCAAAACTCCATAGGCACTAAATGGAAAAGTACTGCGACGCTATGAAGAAATAAAGTGCCGATACATCAAGAGCCATAGCTGTGGTTGTATGTGTGCTCTGTGCCTCGCCGCCCGCCAACCGCCGCATCGATACAAACAGGTTGAAACTTTTAGTACTGTATTGGTATGGACCAGTGTTACTCTTGTTCCATACTGTTAAATAACAACTTAAATTTTACCAGAACTTTCCTATCATTTAATTATCCTCACAACTAAACTAGACAGGGTCCTTTCCAAATGTTGTGCAATCCGAGTGTCCCGAGATGAAAAATTAAAGTTTGTGTTAATAATAATTACCTGCAGACCTAACTATGTTAGAATGGTGTTTAAAGAATTGTTTTGTTAATGAACCAGTAAATGAATAACGAAGGTCTGACAAAGTTGGAAGATAATTAAACTTCATTACTAAATCAATATTAAAGTTATTTCGAGACAGATATAAAGGTATTTCAATGAGTAGGAAATAGATAAAAAGAGTAGTAACTCATATATTGGAAATCTTGAGCACATAATGGTGTCAGTAATTAATTTTTTTTAATACAGTGATCATAACAGTTTCAAGGCCCCCCACCCCTTTTCTTTTTTTTTATTCATTTGAATTCTGAAGTGTTCTAAATTGATTTGACCAGCAAAAGTTAGTCAATATAAAAGCCAAAAATTTATCAGTGTTTTATCTTTATTAAAATTGACATTTTGTTTGTGGCTCGAAATTGCTATTTCTAGGGTAACCTATGCCCGATTTTAATCAGATCAATAGACAGTACGAAATTTTGTAGTAGACATTATAGTGTAGTGTTATGTATATATGGATAATCCATATAAGTACAGAAACTGAAATTATCAGTTCAATAGATTTTTCTGGTTCTAAAATTCACTATATTATGCAGTGTTACTACGTGTTGTTTTGCATGAATGTACATCAACTTGTACAGGAGAGAAACTCGGTTAATGCCTAATTAGGCTGTGTTGCTTTTTGTCCGTTCTGACGTGTAGTTGCATTTCGAACTTGCTTGACGTATCATTGTTATTACACAGTGGGTGTAAGTCTGATTTGCCTCCATTCAGGTACATGCGGTCAATATCTATACAAATATCCTTTCTCATAAGATGAAGCCCGTTAACTTACCATAGTACAGGCTTTAATGAGTATCGTGTGCCCCAAGCGCAACAAGTTTACAATACAACTTGAAGAGGTTGGCAATTTGGTATGAAATCTTCCATAAGGAAGGTCAGCTTATTAAAAAAATGGTCTTCCTGTTTGGGGGTGGTTGTCCAGAAATTGGTTGGTTTAATTTATGTATTACAGCAGGATTGTATTCATACTGGAGGCAGCTGATTTTACAATTTTTGTTTCTTTTTATCTTTCACTTGTATCCATTGGGTCTTTAAGCATGTGATTAAACATTCTTCTGAAGAACGCTTTTTTATATTGATCTGGATAGCAAGAAGGGTTATGTATGGTAACACTGGTAATTGTAGCATTTCTATATAAGGCTTTGTTAATGTCATCTGGTGTTTCATTTCTACAGTGAAGTGAATTGAATTTTGTGGTGTAATTTATTAATTTCTTCAGCTAGATTTTCTATTTCCTTTGGTTGTTCTGTTGAAAAGAATGAAATAAGACTGTTGCAATTTTCTGTATTTACACTGAATAAACATCCACAATGAACAAACTTAATCTATGTACTTACAGCTGTTGCGCTATAATCTAGTGTAAATTCCTGCACATAAGAAAGGGATTCTGAACTCGTGTCCATAAGCTGCACTCATATGCAATACTTATAGAAATGCTTTTGGTTGTCATTCAGTACAGTGGTTCTACCTGACAGCAGTTTCTAGTGACTTAATGCATTACTGTCCCAATAATAATTTTTGCCATACTTTGTGTGTTTCAGGACCTGCCAAGCAGAACACTGCCGCCTCCCGACAGTTCTCTCAAAACCCGGTGATGTAAGCACGGGGGTTAGAATGCTTTCGAGTCTTGCAGCCAGACCACTAACAAGGTTTTGCCTCCTGCTGATCACTGAACCCACAGACAGTCTGGTTTTCTTTTTGTGAAAGTGAAAATTGAACCATTGCGGGTGCTATGATTGTCAGTTTCTGTTAACATGACACAAGCAGAGTGGCAGGTATTATAAAAAACGGAAAGGAAAAGAGGTCCCATATCTTAGCTAACTGTTGTTTACTTCTTTGATTTGTTAAGCAATGCACTAATAACAGCAGAATGCCAAAGTTATAAATTGTATGAGGTGAAGTGAGATATTTATAAACTAGTGATTGCTTCTCCCAAGTGATCAAAATGTGGTCCATAAAGAAAGCTTCATTATTCCAGTAGGCAGTGGGTCATTGATGTTTAGTATGCTTGAGAGCTGTTCTTTGTTCACGCAGTTAGTGATCAACACAGTGTTGCTCATGAAAAATGACATCTTAGGCATGTATTGACCTAACGAAAACTCCCAGTTAGTGAGCAAAATATGTCTTTAAAGATAATTAATTCCAAATGCAGTCATTTGAACTTTTTACTCACTGAGGCAAGAATTCCTCTAAGGTTTGAGATGGATGTGGACACTCCTGTTAGCAATACCTGTTACATGTTCTGATAACGAATTTACACATTTGTCTATCTGGCATGGCAGTTCACAATATTTTTTCCCTTTCTTCTGGTGTGTGTGTGGCTTGTTCTCTTGTGCCCCTAGTCAAGAGGACCAACTGTCATGGTCTTAAATAGTCTTTGATTGGCATACGTAATCCTTACTTTGTGCCACTAGATCTTTCAAAGGAACATAAACATTTCACCTAATTTTGCTGTCTCTTCTCAGCCTTGAGAACCCAGTTCCATGCACCACCTAGATTATATAGCCACTGGCCTGATTGGAGTGATTCTCACACATTCTAATTTCTCATTTCATTGACTTTTAGTTTTCTTTTGCTCTCCACTAAATCACAAGTTCAAGAAAACTTGTCTCTTAAGCACTGCTTCATAAAATTCAGTAAAATGTATGCTCCCAACATAAAGGAACTGTGCTTGGCAGGAACCACACAGAAGACCTGACAATTTAGTTTGATTTTGGAGTAGAACAACTGGTGTTGGCAGTAAACATTTTTATAATTTTGGTGTGGAGCAACCTTACTTACCTTCTATTGTTGTGACAGAAATACTAATGAAGAGTTAACATCTGTTATACTGTACTTGGTCCAAACAAGTTTATTTATACAGTGTCTGCTAGGATGCCATTGTTTATCAATGAACAATATAAACCACATAAAAGTAAATGAGAACAACAGGGTTTAGGAACATACTTGGCACAACCATTGTAGTGGAAGTGCTTCTGCTGTGAATGCTTCTAACTGGATGATAATAAGACCATGGTCAGTACTGGAACCTGCAAGATATTGGTAATTCCTTGTATTGGGTGGTCGTTCCCTGAAAGCACCTTATATTGCTTCTGCCCTAATATAAACATGAAATAGAATGTCTTCTAGTGTAGAGCCTCTTGTAGAATTTTGACATTTTAAGGTAGTTCCTAGAACATGTTTCAGTATTCAGGTTGCAAAAGAAATTTTAGGAGCATCTGTAAATATTTTCAGTTGTATAACTGGTGTCGAAATGTACATACATGTTGTTCAACAGTATTCAGTTTGTAAGTATTTCAAGAGAGATGCTCTTTTTAATTTATGAAATGCCACATCAGTAAAGTGGCAATCTATGGGATCAAATCGAGGCAAATGCTCTGAATACTTAAATGTTACAGTTTTAATGTTGAAACTGATAAGGCCTACAGATGCACTACACACAAGCCTTAGAACAAAATGAATAGCAATGAATGTAAGCAAAATTTGAAAGAGGTTTTGTTTTAATGGTTAAGTGCTGGCACAGAATGCATTGACTTGTTTACTAATGAAGGTTACAAACTCTGAGTTTTGTTTTGTCATCAAAGATAAGAGCTAATGATTAACAGCTAATAAATTTATTGCTAATAACAATGAACATGAAGGAGTTATAAGTCTGTCTTGTATCAGTTGGCCAAAATTGAAAACTGTAATTGGTTAATGCGAGAACAAGGGGACATAAGTTGCTGTATCCACTGTGACAACATAATCTGGATCTTAGTGAAACAAACTCAAATGAATACAGATACTATTTAGTTATATTTATTAACTATTCTAGTTCCCCTCAACAATGTAAAATTGCCTTTGGCTATGAGTTTTAGCATTATTGCAGCAAGAGAGAATGAATGTAAGGTATTTCAGTGTGTACAAATATTTTGATGAATTTTCATTTTCAACAAGCAGTACATTCTGGTTGTAGTGTTGCTTGCTGTAGGCATACAATTTTAAATGTATTGGACTTAATTATTGTTTCTATTGTAAACGTGACTAGTGTTAGTGTTCATATAAAAACAGTAGCACATATTATGTAGCTCTACTTGCTGAAGAGCTACTCAGGTCAGAATATTACAACCTATTTGTAGCCCACCTTATTGGTGAAATTATTGTAGATATGAAGTTTCATTTAAGTTGTCATTTGGAACAGAAGCGCACAATAAAGTTTTTTGAGACCAGCAGAACTGCTTTTCACCCATGTATGTAGGTAGGTATTTCTAACAATTTTTCATCCAGTGAGTCTTCCACCTAGCCTATGGTTTCAACACTATTTAGCAGTGACAGACTGCAGGTAGATAATAGACAACCACCAAGTGACCATTGGCATACATCAGTGTTTCTTAACCTGTTTCTGTAAGTTGATGATAAAATGAACCTTTAAGTAATAAAAATAATCAAGTATATAGCTGCACATTAAATAGTGTTCCATGGAACTGAAGTGCCAAATAATTAAAGAAGTAAAACAAAGACCACTTAATAAGAGAGGACACAATGTTTCTTGTAACAAGTGTAGTGCATTGTTACTAAAGACATTTTCAGTGAAAATATATATCATGTATGGTCACAAATTATAATGCAGTGTTTGTTAATGTTGTAACGTGCCTACAAAACATTTATGGTGGAAATTTACTGTTTTTTTCTGTAAAAGATAGATGAATTAAAAAAAATGTTAATGTTCTTATTAATTTTGTTGGTTCCTTTGTTTCCATTACCTATATGAGAAATATTAACAGTGAGGCTGTTTTGTTTTACTGTACAGCATGGAGTAATTACTTCATAGCTTATCCCAGAAGCCTCATCATTAAATAATATCAGTTACATGAATATTATAATTGCATGGTTAAAAATGTTGTACTGCATGAAAGACATGGTAATTTTACAGAGTTGCAGTTGTACTACCTTTGAGCTGTGTACATTTTTAAGTTACAAGTGAGTATCGGCTTTATACTGTAAATGTCTTGGTAAGCTTTCCAGTGGAACAACCAGAAATCTGTGTGCAAATTAACACCATTTAAGCAGTGTAGGTAATGGTAACAGCTCTTTTCATATACAGGGTGTATTAAAACAAAACAAAACAAAAAAACTACATACACACAATTTTCGAGTGTTTAGGAGAGAAAAAGAAGCTTTTTTATGTGACTGCCTCTAAATTTCTTTCATTATAGGGGGAGACAATGTTGGTGTATGAAGCACTGCAGAAGAACGGGTTACCAGTTCAGCTGAATGTACTGTCATTATTCACACTTGGTTGTTTTGAGCAAGCATATTCCAGTTGTGCCATAATGTAGACGGGCGATATTTTCAGAAATGCCCGTATAACAATAATCACACCATCTCTTGAGCATTACTAACATCAAAACTTTAACGGATCCATATCAGGAACATGGTGCACACCTTTGACCCCACAAATTCTCTGTAAATGTAGTTTTCTTTTTTTTTACACAATGTATACAATTTTTTAGGAGTAGTTTCATGCCCAAGCAGGCCAGAGAGTAACAACCTCAGGATAAAAGCAAGTAGCTGTACAGGACAGAATAGTTGGAGCTTGACTAAGGTAAGTCAGAAAGTACCTCTGTCCTTGAATTGCATTACCTGTCATGACTAGAGAGAGATAAACAAACCAAAGATAGTTCAACTGTTAAATAACCCCCCTTGCTACCCACACACACTGTTTAAACATAGTTTCCATCATAAGCAAAAATTTACATTAACAGGTGACGGGCACTTCTATTGAAGTTCAAAGTATGAGGAGCATCCTGAAAGTAAGTACCAAATCATTCTACTGCCACTGCAGCACTTGTGTTGTAGGTTCACACATTTCTCTGATTCATTGTCTTTCCACAGTCGACACTGGAGCAGGATTTTGTTGTATTTCTATTTGTTAGTGATCATTCAAAATGTTTAAGACAACCTCTGAGCCCAGTGACTGTGAAGTGTGCTATGTTATGTTATGTTGTGTTTCAACACACAGAACATTAAGCCAACTGAAATTCATCAACTTGTAGATATTTATGGTGAGAAAGTGGATAAGACAGTTCAACAAACATTCATGATGAAGCATGTATTGGACAGCCTTCTGTTGTCACTGATGGTATGTGTGAGAAAATGAATTAGAACATTCATGAAAACAGATGGTTTACAATAAGAATGTATTTATGACTCAGTGATAAATTGCTCAAATTTTTGTGAATTGTGTTCCAAAAATGCCTGCAAAATTATGTGCCTTGGCAGGGTTTTGACATTTCAGCACTGAATACAGTGATGAGGAAGATGAATTCTTAAATAGAATCATGACTGGTGATGAAACTTGGGTTTTTTCATGACACTCCAAAATAAAAACAACAATCTATGGAGTGAAGGAACTCACAGTATGACAATCCTCCTCCTCCTCCTCCTCCTCCTCCCTCCCCCCCCCCCCCCCCCAAAAAAAAATGACTACATTAAATTTCCCACAAAAAGATCCTAAGATCCTGTTCATTTTTTATGTAGGACTAGTAATTTGCATGCAGTGAGTGAGAGAAATGAAAATCTTGCCCATGACATTTGTAGGCATTGCAAGTTGCATAAAACTCATAGGTAGGGGTAGTTTAATCATCCTCTACAGGTTTTTCATGCCAAAAGAACTAATATAGGATTTCTCTGGCTTCATAAACAGCTCAAGAAACATTTTACACCACATTAATGTATAGTGTTTGCAGTTATCTTTATCAGAAAATCCTTTCTCATTGCTTTCCTGACCACAGAATATTCCTACATATAGCCAACTGTTTTTGTTGTGGTCTTCAGTCCAAAGACTGGTTTGATGCAAGCCTACATCCATTTGAACCTGCTTACTGTATCACCCCTTGCTCCCCCTCAACAGTTTCTCCTCCCCAATACCAAATTGATGATTCCTTTATGCATCAGGGTATGTCTTATCAACCAGTTCCTTCTTTTAGTCAAGTCATGCTGAAAATTTCTTTTCTCCTCAGTTTCATTCAGTACCATCTCCTTAGTAATTTGATCTGCAACTACAAATTATTCCATAAGCTATGTCTAGGTGCCACACAGAGGGTATCTAGTACCAGTCCTAGTCATCCATCCACTTATTGACCACCTCTGTAACTTAGTGTTCACTGCTGCTGCCTATCATGGGGAGGACACAGGTTTAGATCCCCGGTACTGCCAGGGATTTTTCCTGGGTGAGAGGATTGGAACAGTGTCCATTCACCCTTGTGATGCCAGCTGAGAAGCTACTCGAGCAAGCAGGGCTTGGGGTCAAGAAAACTGACCAGGCAGGATAGTGGTGTGCTGGACGTCATTGGCAGAGGATGACACGGTGGTCGGCCAGTACCAATGGACAGAGTTTACCTTTACATTTTATACACAAAATCATCCAAATTTCTTTCTAGAAACACATTTCAAAAGATACTATCCTTTTCTAGCTTGAACTGCTTGTTGTTCACATCTTGTTTTGGAGCAAGGCTACACCTCCAGAAAAGACCCCTTAACATTTAAATTTACATCCTCTCTTAACATATTCCTCTTTTTCAGATATTCTTTCCATCAGACAGTCCAGCCTGCACTTTATATCCTCTCTGTGTCAGCCATCATCAATAATTTTGTTACCCAAATAACATAACACTTCTATTATCTTCAGTGTCTCATTTCCTAATCTACGAGGTTTGTCCAGAAAACATGTATAAAAGTTGAATAATAAATTTATTTCACAATTATTCAGGTATTACAATATGGTCTCCTTCAAAATACTCACCCTGAGATGTTATACACTTCTGCCAATGCCATTTCCACTGTTGATAACATTGCTGAAAGTCTTCAGTTGCCGTGTCATTTCCGCCTTGATGGCTTCCACATCTCCCAAGTGCCGCCCCCGAAGCACCATTTTGCATTTCGGGAACATGAAGAAGTCACACGGGGCTAAATCAGGTGAAAAAGGCGGGTGGTCTGTCACGGTTATTGAGCTTTGGGCCAAACCCTTGGGCACAATGAGCAACATGTGAGCAGGGGTGCACTGTCGTGATGAAGGATCCACCTGCCCCCTTTTGCCAACTCCGGTCGAACTCGGGCCACAAGAGCTCTGAGACGTGTCAGAACTTCAATGTAAAAATTTCTGTTCACTCTCTGGCTGGGAGAGACAATGCTCCTAGAATCAAAGAAAACAATCAACACTGTCTTCACATCGGACCTTGATTTTCACGACTTTTTTGTTCTCGGTTCTCCTGCTAGTTTCCATTCCTTGCTTTGAGATTTGAGCTCCACATCGAATCTGTAAAACCAGGACTCGTCTCCAGTGATGACTCAGTTGAGAAAGTCCCCTCGTTCCTCTGCTTCCAACCAATCCTCACAGCACTCAACCCTCTTTGCTTTCTGTTCTGGCGTCAAGAGCTTCGGTACGATTTTCGCACACAATTTCTTCATTTCAAGTTTTTGTATCAGGATTTCATGAACGATTGTTTTGGGGATTGACAGCTCATCAGCAATCATTCTGACTGTCAATCTACGGTCTTTCAGAACACAAGTCCGAATTCGTTCGACATTTGCATCGGAACTCGATGTCGATGGGCGTTCTGGGCGAGAGTCATCGTTCACTTCTTCTTGGCCATCCTGGAATCTTTTTAACCACTTGTTCAGGGTTGGTTTCCTCAGAGAATTGTCTCCGTAAACCTGTTTCAAACCCTCAAAAATCTCATGGCTATTCTTGTCTACCTTTGCAAGAAACTTGATGTTGACGCGCTATTCCTCAATCAGAGAGAGCTCCATGCCGATGGCAGGTGAAAAAGGGTAACTGTCAACAAGCTGCCACACACTCCCACCTTCATGCAGAGTGCTCTGACCCAAACTGAGCGTTGATGGGATTGATCATAGCAGTAGTCCCAGCCGGCGGTGACTGCAACCTGTAACATAAAGACATTATTCAACTTTTATACGTATTTTCCACACAAACCTTGTGTAATGGACAATCAAAAAGTTCCCATTCAAGGTTGTTGCCACAGAGTAAAAGCAATGCAGCATGACTCCAGTGTGGTTACAGCAGCACTGACATGTAAGCAATGTGTGGCATTTGTGCTTTTCTGAAGTGCATGTACAAATTTGAGCTACGGCAGCATTATTACCAAATACGTCCAAACAGGATCACATACTGTTGTTCTTTTCTCAGCTGCTGGAGGCCAAACACTGGTAGACATCCATCATAGATTGAACAATGTGTATGAAGCAGCACTTCTGTTGAAAACCACCACTGTGCAATGGTGCATCAAGTTGGATAATACACATCCCCATATTGCAGACACCAGCCAAAGTGGGAGACACTCAAGTAGCCACCCTACAGTCCTGATCTCTCTACCTGTGTGGTTATCATGCCTTTGGTCCCTTAGAAAGGCCTTGAAGGATCAATGACTCCTGATGCAAGAGGGTGTGCAGCAAGCAGTGATGGACTTCTTGACAAAGCAGAATACAGTGTTCTACAAATGGGCATCTTCAACCTAGTGCACTGGTAGGATGATTGCCTCAGTTCTCATCATAATTTTGCCCGATTGGCATATGAGGGGTGGCTCAACAGTTTCTAGCCCCAGATAGTTACTGTAATGTCTCACACAAACACAACCACCTACTTTTATGGTGACCCTTTATGGGTACGCAAGTCAAATGTCGCAGCTCCAGCTTCATTAGTGTAGCCACTAAGATGCATTGTAAGCAAAGCGGTGAATATTGGGTGAATCAAGGACTGTGTAGTGGTTGAATACCTTCATTTGAAGGGAATGATGTCCAAGTAAATTGTGGAGGACACGCAGAATACACTTACGGACAGTGTTCCGTCTTGTGCAACAGTGAAAAGCTGGGCGTCTGACTTCAAACACAGAAGAATGAGTTCAAGAAAAGCACCAAGGAATGGAAAGCCTGCCACTGATGAAACAGTGACTACAATTCACGATACAGTTTTGCAGGATCATTGAACCACATTTAGAATCTCCCACGGGTGTGCTCATGACACTGTTGTGGATATTTTGGGAATGCTGAAAGTTTCATCTCGGTGGGTCCACAAAGACTCGAGTGCAGATGAGATACAGGAACACATGCAGTGTTGTGAAGAAATTATCCACCAATTTGAAGTGAATGAAGATGGCTTTCTTGCAAGGTATGTCACAATGGACAAAATGTGGGTTCACCACTTTGATCCTGAGACAGAAGAAGAGTCACAGCAATGAAAACATCCTACACATACACAAAAAATAAAAACAATCCACTTGCAAAAATCAGCTGGTACGGTGACGGCATTGGTCTCCTGTGGTGCAAAAGGGGTAATTATGGTGGATTACTTGCTAAAGGTTGCAACTATCAATGCTTTATACTGTTGCATCTTCCTGTGCCATTTGAGAAAAGAGATAAGGAAAACGAGGTGTGGAAAATTGGCTCACTGAACTCTTTAGCATCAGGACAATGCAACGGTGCACAAAGACCTCGCAACATTGGAAACTCTGCACGACTGTGGGTTCGAATTCTTAGATCACCTGCCATATTCTCCAGATCTGGCTGTGTCAGACTTTTTCCTTTTCCCAAACCTAAAAAAAATACCTCAAAGGATGATGATGCAGTGACTGATGCTTTATTGGACTTGAAATCAAAGACCTTTTATTTGAATGGTTTGCAGAAGTTATCTGAGCATGCCTTCAAGTGTATTAGTGTACACAGGTATTATATAGACAAATGAATTGATATTATGAAATTTCTGTCATTCTTTATTTGTTAGGGTAAAAGCTTTTCGACCCCTGCTTGTACAGCTTTCAAATGGAAACCTTTCAATCATCCCTTGTAATTCCCTCTGCATCTCCTGATTCAACTTGACTACATTCCATTATCCTTGTCTTATGTGCATCCTAGAACTGCTCTTTAACACACAATCCATTCCATTGTCTGCCTCCTTAGCTGTACCCTTCAACTAACTGCCATTTGGCGGACGTGGGTTCGATTGCTGGTACTGCCAGTGATTTTTTTCCTTGGTGGGGGTGACTGGTACGGAATGCACTCAGTCTTGTGAGGAGCTGCTTGACTGATGAGTAGTGGTTCCACAGTCAAAAAATCTCAGGAGAGAGGTGTGCTGACCAGCTGCCCCTCCATGCTGCATCACATTACACCACTGGCAGTGGGCAACATGTTGGTTGGTGGAATTTTACCATTTTTAAAACAACCAACGGAAATTCCAGGTAGGAATTTCTACAATGTATGATTTTTATCCCTTCCAAGTCCTTTCCTGCCTCTGATATCATCAGCTAATATCAAGAGCTTTATTTTTCTCTCTAAGCATTATTTCCTGTGTCTTCTAAGAGTCCTGTTACTCACTCCTAACAACAAGAAATTATTGAAATTATGTAATTAAAGCTGTAACATTTCTTTGTCAGAACTTTAACGTTGGGATATGACACTGCAGGATAGAGTTCCAATGACATTTGTTGCATAACCTAGAAAACAGTATCAACAATCATTGACATGATTTGAAGTATTTTGTTGCTCAGCTCACCATCCAAATATATTTAGCAGTACAATTCATTGTGGGCTCTAGGTCGAATAGTTTCAGTTAATATCTTGACTGGCAGATGAAAGAACATTGTAGTTTTTGCTAAGCCCAATTCTCCAAATGTAATCAACAATTAACACCACATTTTTAAAGCTTTGGAAACTGGCTAAAAAGAGTCACTTTTAAATGGACACTGATTTCAGAGTTGCAGAATTACAAAAACAAGTTACAGTTCATGATATACACCGAGTTCACATTACTCAGTCCAACAGATAAAACTGCACTTGGTTCCATGTGACATCAGGTCCAACACAACTATTCTCATTCAGTAACCTCACTAAAACTATTGAGAAAGTTAACAAAGATGGCACAACTCAACTCACTGGTGCAAAGCATCAAAGGCACATTTTTACAATGTTAACTGCAGGAACTGTTCTGGTGTTTATGAAAAATTATAACAGTTTCTATTTGATAGAGAAGTGCTATGAGGCATTTTCATAACCAAATAATTCCAAAATGTCAAACACAAGCTATTTTACAGTTGAAAAAAATGAAATTTATAATATAATTAATATTCTCAAACATCAAAGAAAAAGAAAGAAATCACAAACAAAATATCAGTCCTAAAGACTTCCATTTTTGAACAGCAAATTTGCAATTATTGGAAAAACATAGCTGAAAAATGAATGGAATCAGATACTTTGTGAACCAGAATATTTATCATAATCTTCTATTGAACAGAGGTCTCTGTGAGACAGATTCATTAAAATCTTCAACTGTGTGCACTGTGTTAGATTAGATTAGATTAATACTAGTTCCATGGATCATGAATACGATATTTCGTAATGATGTGGAACGAGTCGAATTTTCCAATACATGACATAATTAGGTTAATTTAACAACATACTTAAGTTAATATAACAACTTTATTTTTTTGTGTTTTTTTCTTTATTTTTTATTTTTATTTTTATTTTTTATTTTTTTTATATTTTTGTTTTGTTTTTTTCTTTTTTTTCTTTTTTTTGTCTTAATTTATATCTAAAAATTCCTCTATGGAGTAGAAGGAGTTGTCATTCAGAAATTCTTTTAATTTCTTCTTAAATACTTGTTGGTTATCTGTCAGACTTTTGATACTATTTGGTAAGTGACCAAAGACTTTAGTGCCAGTATAATTCACCCCTTTCTGTGCCAAAGTTAGATTTAATCTTGAATAGTGAAGATCGTCCTTTCTCCTAGTATTGTAGTTATGCACACTGCTATTACTTTTGAATTGGGTTTGGTTGTTAATAACAAATTTCATAAGAGGGTATATATACTGAGAAGCTACTGTGAATATCCCTAGATCCTTAAATAAATGTCTGCAGGATGATCTTGGGTGGACTCCAGCTATTATTCTGATTACACGCTTCTGTGCAATAAATACTTTATTCCTCAGTGATGAATTACCCCAAAATATGATGCCATATGAAAGCAATGAGTGAAAATAGGTGTAGTAAGCTAATTTACTAAGATGTTTATCACCAAAATTTGCAATGACCCTTATTGCATAAGTAGCTGAACTCAAACTTTTCAGCAGATCATCAATGTGTTTCTTCCAATTTAATCTCTCATCAATGGACATACCTAAAAATTTGGAATATTCTACCTTAGCTATATGCTTCTGATTAAGGTCTATATTTATTAATGGCGTCATACCATTCACTGTACGGAACTGTATGTACTGTGTCTTATCAAAATTCAGTGAGAGTCCATTTACAAGGAACCACTTAGTAATTTTCTGAAAGACAGTATTGACAATTTCATCAGTTAATTCTTGTTTGTCAGGTGTGATTACTATACTTGTATCATCAGCAAAGAGAACTAACTTTGCCTCTTCATGGCAAGTCATTAATACACTCCTGGAAATTGAAATAAGAACACCGTGAATTCATTGTCCCAGGAAGGGGAAACTTTATTGACACATTCCTGGGGTCAGATACATCACATGATCACACTGACAGAACCACAGGCACATAGACACAGGCAACAGAGCATGCACAATGTCGGCACTAGTACAGTGTATATCCACCTTTTGCAGCAATGCAGGCTGCTATTCTCCCATGGAGACGATCGTAGAGATGCTGGATGTAGTCCTGTGGAACGGCTTGCCATGCCATTTCCACCTGGCGCCTCAGTTGGACCAGCGTTCGTGCTGGACGTGCAGACCGCGTGAGACGACGCTTCATCCAGTCCCAAACATGCTCAATGGGGGACAGATCCGGAGATCTTGCTGGCCAGGGTAGTTGACGTACACCTTCTAGAGCACGTTGGGTGGCACGGCATACATGCGGACGTGCATTGTCCTGTTGGAACAGCAAGTTCCCTTCCCGGTCTAGGAATGGTAGAAAGATGGGTTCGATGACGGTTTGGATGTACCGTGCACTATCCAGTGTCCCTTCGACGATCACCAGTGGTGTACAGCCAGTGTAGGAGATCGCTTCCCACACCATGATGCCGGGTGTTGGCCCTGTGTGCCTCGGTCGTATGCAGTCCTGATTGTGGCGCTCACCTGCACGGCGCCAAACACGCATACGACCATCATTGGCACCAAGGCAGAAGCGACTCTCATCGCTGAAGACGACACGTCTCCATTCGTCCCTCCATTCACGCCTGTCGCGACACCACTGGAGGCGGGCTGCACGATGTTGGGGCGTGAGCGGAAGACGGCCTAACGGTGTGCGGGACCGTAGCCCAGCTTCATGGAGATGGTTGCGAATGGTCCTCGCCGATACCCCAGGAGCAACAGTGTCCCTAATTTGCTGGGAAGTGGCGGTGCGGTCCCCTACGGCACTGCGTAGGATCCTACGGTCTTGGCGTGCATACGTGCGTCGCTGCGGTCCGGTCCCAGGTCGACGGGCACGTGCACCTTCCGCCGACCACTGGCGACAACATCGATGTACTGTGGAGATCTCACGCCCCACGTGTTGAGCAATTCGGCGGTACGTCCACCCGGCCTCCCGCATGCCCACTATACGCCCTCGCTCAAAGTCCGTCAATTGCACATACGGTTCACGTCCACGCTGTCGCGGCGTGCTACCAGTGTTAAAGACTGCGATGGAGCTCCATATGCCACGGCAAACTGGCTGACACTGACGGCGGCGGTGCACAAATGCTGCGCAGCTAGCGCCATTCGACGGCCAACACCGCGGTTCCTGGTGTGTCCGCTGTGCCGTGCGTGTGATCATTGCTTGTACAGCCCTCTCGCAGTGTCCGGAGCAAGTATGGTGGGTCTGACACACCGGTGTCAATGTGTTCTTTTTTCCATTTCCAGGAGTGTATATAATAAAACAACAAAGGACCCAAGACTGACCCTTGTGGAACCCCATTCTTGATAGTTCCCCAGTTTGAGGAATGTGCTGATCTTTGCATGTTACGAGAACTACTTATTTCAACTTTCTGCACTCTTCCAGTTAGGTACGAATTAAACCATTTGTGCACTGTCCCACTCATGCCACAATACTTGAGCTTGTCTAGCAGAATTTCATGATTTACACAATCAAAAGCCTTTGAGAGATCACAAAAAATCCCAAAGGGTGGTGTTCGGTTATTCAGATCATTCAAAATTTGACTGGTGAAAGCATATATGGCATTTTCTGTTGAAAAACCTTTCTGGAAACCAAACTGACATTTTGTTAGTACTTCATTTTTACAGATATGTGAAGCTACTCTTGAACACATTACTTTCTCAAAAATTTTGGATAAAGCTGTTAGAAGGGAGATTGGACGGTAATTGTTGACATCAGATCTATCCCCCTTTTTATGCAAAGGTATAACAATAGTATATTTCAGTCTATCAGGGAAAATGCCCTGTTCCAGAGAACTATTACACAGGTGGCTGAGAATCTTACTTATCTGTTGAGAACAAGCTTTTAGTATTTTGCTGGAAATGCCATCAATTCCATGTGAGTTTTTGCTTTTAAGCAAGTTTATTATTTTCCTAATTTCAGAGGGAGAAGTGGGTGAGATTTCAATTGTATCAAGTTGCATAGGTATGGCCTCTTCCATTAACAGCCTAGCATCTTCTAATTAACACCTGGATCCTACTATATCCACAACATTTAGAAAATGATTATTAAAAATATTTTCAACTTCTGACTTTTTGTTCGTAAAGCTTTCATTCAATTTGATGGTAATACTGCCTTCCTCTGCTCTTGATTGACCTGTTTCTCTTTTAATAACATTCCAAATTGTTTTACTTTTATTATCAGAGTTGCTGATTTCAGACATGATACACATACTCCTGGATTTTTTAATAACTTTTCTTAATATAACACAGTAGTTTTTACAATTTTTGATAGTTTCTGGGTCACTACTCTTTCTTGCTGTCTGTAAACATGCTCTGTAGGATCATTTGAGGCTTATCCACATTGTCAGTATATGGCAGGAAGGTTGGCAACATGGTAAGTTGCCTGTCAATTTGTCATACAGCACAGTGACATCATTCAAACAGAGAACCACTACTGTGAGACAAACCATCTTCCAGTGGTAGCCTGGAGTCAACAACCTGATTACAGCATAAAGTTGTGGCTCATAGGCACCCGCAAGAAAATGCAAAAGAGCTGTGCACTGCCCATTTAGAAGGCAGCTGTATTAATACAGACCAGTCACCATGCTTTTTCTGAACTAAATCGGGATATTTTTTAAAACCCAAGACTAAACACACACATGCTACAATTCAAAATAACAAACCACTGTTTTTTACCTTATTGAGATTTTTGCTCGCTTTTCAATCTCCTTCATAGAATCTTCTCTTCTTCCTTGTCAAGAAAGCAACAAAACTGGAGACATTTAAAACACTAAACCATCTTCATTAATATTTCAGCTTCTAATGTTGCTGCTGGGAGAAGTTTCCTCTCAGCTCAACAAGTGTTCATCATCAGGCTGAAAACACATCTGAAGCAAAACGGAAAAGTTTGAAGAAGTTGTCATAGTTTTCATAACAATGAAAAAAATTCCTTCCACTAATCAGATTTCAGCTTAAAAAGTTCTTCTCTTCCTCCTTGAGAAAGTTCTTTAACTGCACACATTCTTGAAACATCAAATCCCCATCTACAAGAAATCACTTCTACAAATTCTGAAAATCAGCTCTGTTTCACTGTCAGGGAAAATGGTTTGAAAGTCCTGTAGACACTTTCTTCAAAGTCAAATCATTTTACAACATAGTTTATACTGTGCTGCAAGTAAACTGCCATTTTGTTGCGGTTGAAAACATAGGGGGTGGACGTGCAGTACTGTCTACTGTAAATGATGTAGCCAACAGATGCACAGTTGCATTTCACAGTCTTTTACTTTCACTTTTCACAGCCTCCCAATAATACACGGTTATATATGGACAGTGCAGAACTTCCCATAAGCCTCATTACTAGTTTCCAGGCAAACATCCACATACTGCTACAATAGTTTACTGTTGAACATCTACAAGCAATAAAAACATAACCAAATAATTCACATTTCTTTTGGAATAATCAGGTATATATGGAACAGACACTGTCATTGCTTTAACACATGGCCTGTTAATGTACCACTTACATCACTGTTAAGGTGATGCATCGTGGTTGTTCTAACCAACACAGCTTCCTCGTCTGAAACTTGGCCATGGACTGACTGTCTCACGACGCTTATATGTCACCACGATAATAGGTACCGAAACCAGACATTGTTCAAAGTTAAATTTACAGAAATTGCAATTAAAATTTAATTTAATCAGTTAACTGAATACATCTAAAAATTCCGTCTTTTTAACAGTTTCTTCTACTACAAGAGTTAAGCCGAATTATTTCTTTTCATCATGAAATTCACATATATAGTTTAGCAAGCAATACTTTTGTCATATCTGTTAATTACCTTAGAATTAATTAAGGGCTGGCTTTGCTAACATGTTTCCAACTAGAGCCAAATAGTTACTTTATGAATACTAGAATTTCATATTCCAAATGTTTGCAATTATTACAAGATTTATATTTGTTCATAAGTCAACAATAGAATTCAAGTTACATAAAAATGACTGATTTTGTCCTATAACAAAAGGTACTAACTAGGAATACTCAATATAAATTAGAAAATCAATTACATACACAAAATTCGACCTGCTGTTAAATTCTTTAAAACCAAGGGCCAACCTTTCTCTTTTATGAAAATACAGATTATATTCACATATGTTAATAGTAATTAGTTGAAAGTGAAAAAATGAATTTTAAGGAGGCATATAGCAAAACAAGTGGGAAGTAAAAATTATCCCAGCTTCCTTAGTCACAACTTCTCTTTTGATACGATCATCATTTATTGGCATCAAGACGACTAAGGCTGCCACAGGGGAAGGAAACTGCACAACCCTATTCAATTTTTCCACCAGAGAATTACAAAGCACTGTCACGATTGACCTCTGATGCACTACTCGAAAACAATGGCTATTGAGTCAAGTATGGCAACTTAGCGCTCTTAATAAAAGCAGAAGTTTAAAGTCAGTAACTCTTACAAGACTGACCCTCATTGAAATCAGTAACGAACAAATTGATGTGAAGACCACTACATTATATAAAATGTTGTCCATTTTTATGTAACCAGGATTGTTATCTATCCCAACAAAGTACAGTTGGGAGTTGGGTTTACAACCAGATATTTGGGATGATCCCATTTAAACTGGGATATCAGGCAACTATGGTCAAGACAGAATCCAAGACTCCACATTATCAATGTGGCCGCCATTACATATGACGCTAACATCCCTCCCCCAAAGCACTGGTCTGTGGAGATGGGTACTGGAAAACACAGAATGGGTGCTCAATCAGTGGGGTAGGATTCCATTAACCGATGTATCCAGGAGTAACCTGACATCTGATGATTGTCAAAGAAAGGTGTGGAAGCAGCAGGAAACCATGAGACTTCAAAAAGAAAGTTACCCGTTACTATGACACACTGAGTAACTTTTACTGTATGCTGCAATACAATTCAAAGTGATGCAGATATTTCTTTTTACTACAGTCACCAAGATCTGTAAACAACAATTGTAACATCCCACCAACTGTTCAGTTTCTTGACAATATAAATCTGCCCCTCAGTCATGGAACAATTTGAGGACTGCTGTGTGAATTTCCTCTTTGATGGAAAATCTCTTTCCTGCCAGATATCCAACCAGCTTGCTGGAAAGACTGAATGGTCTTCATCAAATTGTTGGCACTGTTTCACTACGACTGGATGCTACATTGCATTGCACCTCATTTGGGCCATACACTGCCAGAATTTCATGGCGAATTTGTGTGCAATTTAGATGTTTTGCCAACAAGAGCCATACTGTTCCTTGTACTTCAACTTTGGAGTGCCATTTCACTCCCACAATGTGATGAACCTGTTGTCCATGCTGCAGCAGAATTGTCTCTGCAGGAAATCGGGAACATGCACACTCTTCCAACAGTGTGCCGTGCCTGTTGCGTAATGGTCTTAGCATGAGATGATGTGTAACTTAATTTCAGAAGTCTCTATACCTCAAGTATGTCTCTTGAATGAATCAATAACCATCCATGACCATGTCTTCAGCAATTCTTTTGGATCAGTGCTCATTGTGTAGAAGCAGAAGAAGATACACACATGAATGCGAGTCAGGAGGCAACGGTTCAAATCTGTGTCCAACCTTTGCTCAAGTTAAAGAAATTATGCCTTCCCTCTGCAACAGAAAATTCTCTGGAATTAAGCAATGCTAACCTGCATTTTGTTCTGTAAGTAGTGCAACATTCTTCAATAATTCTCCTGATACTGTGTTACTATCACATTTTTACTGTTAAACGATGTTTGCTGATCTCACTTGGTGATGGGGTGGTAGGGTCAACCAATATCCCTCTGGAAATTTATACAGTGAGATAATCACAAGTCTATTTGGTCCCAGGTAGGGAGATTGGGGCCCACCCAAACAGAACCCTGCTTGCCTCAGTACAGCATATTCCATAGCAGTTACTCAGTAATGATTGTTTCACTTGAATAACCAATCCCCTCAACCCTTATTGACAAATGGTGCATCTTCAAAATTACTTTTTCTCCTACAGTTTCCACAGTTCAGCCAATAAATTCAAAATCCCATCCACTATGATGTACAATGTTTCATTACTGTGTCATTGTATGGTAGGCAAAAGCATGTCCAGAGCTTCGAGTAGCAATGGACTGTTCCCCAGCTCATGACATCCATGTTTGACAAATGTGCACCCAGTCAATGAGACTGATCTCATCAAGATGTTCAGCATTTGTCATGACCCAAAAATCAAAAGTGGCATAAAGAATAATGATGGTGTATTTTACTTCGCGTCTCTTTTATTATTTGTTTAGTTTTGTTTTATTATTATTATTATTATTCGCGTAACAACTCATATATTAAATGAAATATGTTACTATGAAAAGAGCCGCGAAATACTTTTTATTAATGCTGTGCCATGAATTTCTTTATGATCATTAATTTTCAACTAAACAGAATATATTGGGTTCTTATTGTTCTGTATCTGGCTTTCTATTAAAGGAACATTTTTCGTTACTGTAACTCACTATAAAATTCATCATATCTTCCCTACTTTATGGTTATTGAAAATGTTAATGAAAATTGCTTTGTTATGAATACTGATGTTACAGTTCGCAATGATTGTTCATCAAAATAATTTTGCAGTGGATTTTTTGTTAACAGTAAAACATCAATAAGTACCATGTCTAGCACAAGAACATGAAACTATTATCGGAGAAAAATACGTTTTTTACTATCAGGTTAGCCAGACCAGAACTAAGCACAGCAAGATTCCTATTATATTACGAAGGTAAATTATCTTTTTGTACTGTTAGCAATATATTATCAGCAGCCCGTGTCAACCTGTAAAACACATCATAAAATCTGCTGCTCTGCTCTGCAACTTCGAAAGCTGAAAGAAATAATTTTTTACTTCACTATTACCTGACCGCTTCTTTGCGGTATGATAGATTTCATTTACTGCAATTTAAATGAACCGCAGCAGCAGTTGGCTCGTTCGTAGCACCGCTCTGCACCACGAATAATATTTAAACAACTGAAAATGTCTTAAAGGGATGGGATAAAACACCAGGCAAGCTTGATATAAATTATAATGCAAGGTTTCACTAAATAACTCTATTCAAAACATTTAAACAATTTGAATCATTACACACCTTTTTAACATCTCGCTTAATGGCGTCCCTCTTACAAACTTGACAAAAGAATGCTACGCTAGCATGCAATATCAAGTCACAGGCTATCCTTCTCACGTAACTCCAAGAAGAAGACAGAGAAATTAATGTTCATTCTGTATTATTTATACTAGGCACACATTCTCATCTTTGTTTGATATTTATCGTCTGTGGCGGTTTCAGTACTCGCCGACACAGATATTATCTAAAATAAATAATAAAAAAAAAATACATAATTTTATACAATAACAAAACATAATACACAATGTTTTCTCTTTATCACATAATATGTCTTTTACTAAGGGACGTTACAATGCCCCCTGGCAGCAATTGACTAACGTTAAGAATGTTCGGCAATATGCTGCCACTAACGTTCATTTTGTCATTGTTTGTCACCTTATTTGGAATATTCACTGTTCACTTCTTTGCTCTTTTGCACTACAGTTTTAATTACACTCTTTATAGTTTTCTCACACTTTGCGAGGTGACCGTAAACCTAGTCCCAGGGTCATTACAGTTTTTTGGCTCCCCCATTAGGGCTACGTGCGGTCAGAAAACCTGGGAAAACTGTGCCGGAGCCATGGTCATCTCACCTGGTTTGTCTTAAAACACAGTTTGATTGTTCATCAAAAAAAGGTTGGAATTTATCCAATGTTCACAGATAACAAAGGTTATTTATGGCAAAATGTTAAACCTTTAGTCTCCTTGTTAAAAATGTACCTTCTACACTCTTCACATTTGTGCTCTGTATCACACTGAAAGTCAATCATTAAACAGTTTTACAGTAGTGTGATGGATTGTCTCTACACTTATTCACGACAAATGTTCTACCATGGTATGTCATTCGTGTCAGTTTGCTTCACTAATGTGTCGAAAACATATAACATTTATCATGTATCGTCGAACAAGTGAATGTTTTGAGTTTATACTCAGTAAACTAGAGAAAAAAAATGTCTGTCACATAATTTCGTGTCCAATAAATCATTTTCATGTTAGTACATTCACAGCATAGTTGGTAAAGTTTGGTTGAATGTCAACAATGTTGTGCGGAGCGGGCGGCGCGAAGCAATTGTTGCGTAGCGTCGTCTGGAACGCGGCGTGCCAACGACCGCTGGGGTCGACGACCTGCTCGCAGTAACAGCGATGGTGTGCTGGGGTGGCGCCCGAGTAGTCGCGGACCGCGCCGAACCATTCACCAATGTCGGCTCCTATCCTTGTAACCGCCCCCGATGCAAAACCTGTACCATGCACCCTCCCACCACCACCTACTCCAGTCCTGTAACCCGGAAGGTGTATACGATCAAAGGTAGAGCCACGTGTGAAAGCACCCACGTGATTTACCAACTGACCTGCCTACACTGTGATGCATTCTATGTGGGAATGACCAGCAACAAACTGTCCATTCGCATGAATGGACACAGGCAGACAGTGTTTGTTGGTAATGAGGATCACCCTGTGGCAAAACATGCCTTGGTGCACAGCCAGCACATCTTGGCAGTGTTACACCGTCCGGGTTATCTGGATACTTCCCACAAACACCAACCTATCCGAACTCCGGAGATGGGAACTTGCCCTTCAGTATATCCTCTCTTCTCGTCATCCGCCAGGCCTCAATCTCCGCTAATTTCGAATTTCAATTTGTCGCCGCTCATACCTCACCTGTCTTTCAACATCATCTTTGCCCCTGTACTTCCGCCTCGACTGACATCTCTGCCCAAACTCTTTGTCTTTAAATATGTCTGCTTGTGTCTGTATGTGTGGATGGATATGTGCGTGTGTGCGAGTGTATACCTGTCCTTTTTTCCCCCTAAGGTAAGTCTTTCCGCTCCCGGGATTGGAATGACTCCTTACCCTCTCCCTTAAAACCCACTTCCTTTCGTCTTCCCCTCTCCTTGCCTCTTTCCTGATGAGGCAACAGTTTGTTGCGAAAGCTTGAATTTTGTGTGTATGTTTGTGTTTGTTTGTGTGTCTATCGACCTGCCAGCGCTTTCGTTCGGTAAGTCACCTCATCTTTGTTTTTATATATAATTTTTCCCACATGGAATGTTTCCTTCTATTATATTGATATCAGTACTAATAATTATTATTACAAGGACACAGTTACTTATCCACTGACTGCATTTTTGATAGAATAGGAAAACTTCTCAGAAAAAAGCCAACAGTTGTAACAAAAGAGGAATACAATGAGATCAACAATCAGTGACTGAGCTAAGAAACCTTGCTGACTGATATGAAATCCCTATCTAAGGACCTTCAAGATCTACATTACATATGTGAAATAAAATGTATTTCCATACACAAGTACAAAGCTATGGGAAACACTTGTACTGCGTTCTAGAAGTCCCAGCTAGATGTAAAAGAGCAGATGAACCATTACAAAACCCTTTCCTTGGACAAACGTCAAAGTACGTTTCAGCCATCCAGTTTAAGATAACAGGAAAAAAGATGTTGATGGTTTACAGTAAACTATTTTTTAAGAAAACTGGAGAAATCACTAGGAGTTAAGTTGGAACACAACCATCACTGATGATATTTCCATGTTGCTTGTGATTGTTAAGAAAATTATTCTGGCTTCCATGTTTCAATGTAACACTTACATCAAAGAATATTTCTAAAGATAGTTAATGCCACAGTTACATCACTTTATTCTGGTATGGTGATCTGAAACATTTAAAATAATTGTGAAGTAACAATAAAACCTGAAATTTGAATGAAAGAGTGAAAACTAATATTAGTGCTACAGTGGCCAATTTACAATTTTGTTCTATGATATCACATACTACACTATAAAAATATGTGAAATGATATGGTATAACAAGCATTATACAGGAAGAGGTAAGTTATTTTGAAAGAAAACAGAAGATTTTTGCTTTTGAAAATCACTCATGGTTCATGTAATGAGAACATGTCCATATTTAAATGTGCTTTTAAAAGGAATATTTTTATTGTAGATTTGATTTACAGATATGAACTGCCTTTTGGCCTAAAAGTAAAAGGCATTCACATTGCAATATGCTATTTTCATTCTTATGCATGCCCAAAATAAGTTTCATGTTGACTGTGAAAAATGGCATTTAGTAGATATGTTCATTTTTGGATGTCGCCTTCTCATTATTTGCTTGGGCCTTTGTTCCACTTCAACATGGGGTCGACCCTGATACTATGGAGCTGGCAATGTTGGTGTCAGAGGGTTGCCAGATGCCCTTCCTGTCACCATCACGTACCCCCCAGGACAGAAGTAATGTACCCTAGCTGTCTGCGTCTAGTGTAAGCCATGAACTAGTGCAAATGTTTTTCAAATGTCTGCAAGTTGTGTAACTGAGGTGGTACATGGGGACCAGCCCAGTATTTACCTTGTGGGATGTGGAAAATTGCCTAAAAACCACATCCAGACTTGCTGGCAAACCAACCCTCGTTGTTAACCTGCTGGGCTGATTCAGTCTGGGGCCACCACACCTACACAAGTCCAGGAAGCAGCGCATCAGTGCTCGTGGCTAACCTGTTGGTTCGTTCTCAGAAATTCATCTATGGAATAGCACTTGTCAACTTTTATTATCAGCCAGCACCTTGTTAATTAAAGGGAGGTGGTCAAATATTTTTATGGCTGCATGCTATGCTTCTTACTGTGCTACAACAAGATTGAGTCCCTCCGTTTTTCTTCCTAGTATTGTATTTATGAACTCTAGTATTATTTTCAAATTGTGCTGATCCTTTACAACAAACTTCGTAAGAGTGTATGTGTTGTGAGGCTACCTAATTTCTTTATCTATGTGAAGTTTCAGGATAGGCACTGTGCATTTGTGTGTGTGTGTATGTAGGGGGAGGGGTGGGGGGCACAGGCCCATATTCTCCATATGACACCAAGAAAGAAGGAAGTTAAATTTTCTAATGCTGTCATTGCCGCTTATGGCAATCACATTTAGAGCAAATGTTGCTGCACTCAGTTGTTTGAAAAGTTCCTTAATATGTGATTTATAATTCAGGTTCTCATCACTATGTACCCCCAGGTATTTTTAACAATCAGTTTTGACATATTTATTTTCCATCATGCTTCATTATTAGTGATGATTTGCCTTTCCTTGTACAAAACCGAATAAGATGCCTTTTCTTTGTAAATGAAGTGCTAGACCGTTTACTGAGAACCAATGAATGACACTTTCGAGTATTTCATTTATTGCTCCATCCTTTATCGGCAAAGTTTCAGACAATTACCCTTCATCAAATTCTTGTTGAGACCTAGAGAAGACAAATCTGGTCAACAAAGAGTGTCACAAATGTTAACTGTGTTCTTTAATGCTTCAACAGATTGTTATCCGTAATATAGGCCTGCAATTATGTGCATCTGCCTTACAACCATTTCAGAAAATGGGAATGGTGTGCCCTTTGCAGTCACATGGAATGACTTGTTGCTCCAATAAACTGCCACAAGAGGAGGGGTCAGTTCTCAAATGAAATTTACACTGAATAGATATCTCATGTTAGTTTCAGTTACCTTATATCTGACGAGTGATTATAGTTGATATTTCCATTTGATGTATATGAAGTGACAAAAGAAAATTGGTAGCAGGGCTGGGATTCAAACCTGAGTCTCCTCTCGGTATTCCCTCGAAACTCTAACAGCACTGCAGGACCTCTCAGATTAGATTAATTATTTACTCCATATACCCACAAAAGAGGGGATCCTCCTGGGTGTGGAACATGTCCAACAGTATTGGAATAGTACCTCAGAATCAAATGAAACAGGAGATCCTACCCGAATCCCAGGTATAGCTGCTTTAATTAAATGAAACTATATGGTTCCACCTCCCCCCCATGAACCATGGACCTTGCCGTTAGTGGGGAGGCTTGCGTGCCTCAGCGATACAGACGGCCGTACAGTAGGTGCAACCACAATGGAGGGGTATCTGTTGAGAGGCCAGACAAACGTGTGGTTCCTGAAGAGGGGCAGTTGCAGGGGCAACAGCCCGTATGATTGACTGATCTAACTTTGTAACACTAACCAAAACGGCCCTGCTGTGCTGGTACTGCAAATGGCTGAAAGCAAGGGGAAACTACAGCTGTAATTTTTCCCGAGGGCATGCAGCTTTACTGTATGGTTAAATGATGATGGCGTCTTCTAGGTGAAAATATTCCTGGTGGTAAAATAGTCCCACATGCGGATCTCCGGACGGGGACTACTCAAGAGGACGTCGTTATCAGGAGAAAGAAAACTGGCATTCTACGGATTGGAGCGTGGAATGTCAGATCCCTTAATTGGGCAGGTACATTAGAAAATTTAAAAAGAGAAATGGATAGGTTAAAGTTAGATATAGTGGGAATTAGTGAAGTTTGTTGGCAGGAGGAACAAGACTTTTGGTCAGGTGAATACAGGGTTATAAATACAAAATCAAATAGGGGTAATGCAGGAGTAGGTTTAATAATGAATAAAAAAGTAGGAGTGCGGGTAAGCTACTACAAACAGCATAGTGAATGCATTATTGTGGCCAAGATAGACACGAAGGCCACACCTACTACAGTAGTACAAGTTTATATGCCAACTAGCTCTGCAGATGATGAGATAAAAGAAATTATTCAGGTAGTGAAGGAGACAAAAATTTAATAGTCATCGGTGACTGGAATTTGGTAGTAGGAAAAGGGAGAGAAGGAAATGTAGTAGGTGACAATGGATTGGGGGTAAGGAATGAAAGAGGAAGACGTCTGGTAGAATTTTGAACAGAGCACAACTTAATCATAGCTAACACTTGGTTCAAGAATCATAAAAGAAGGTTTTATACATGGAAGAAGCCTGGAGATACTAGAAGGTATCAGATAGATTATATAATGGTAAGACAGATATTTAGGAACCAGGTTTTAAATTGTAAGACATTTCCAGGGGCAGATGTGGACTCTGACCACAATCTATTGGTTACGAACTGTAGATTAAAACTGAAGAACCCGCAAAAAGGGGGGAATTTAAGAAGATGGGACCTGGATAAACTGATTAAACCAGAGGTTGTACAGAGTTTCAGGAGAGCATAAGGGAACAATTGTCACAAATGGGGGAAAGAAATACAGTAGAAGAAGAATGGGTAGCTTTGAGGGATGAAGTACTGAAGGCAGCACAGGATCACGTAGGTAAAAAAAAAAAAAAAAAAAAAAAAAAAAAAAAAAAAAAAAAAAAAAAAAAAAAAAACAACGAGGGCTAGTAGACATCCTTGGATAACAGAAGAAATATTGAACTTAATTGATGAAAGGAGAAAATATAAAAATGCAGTAAATGAAGCAGGCAAAAAGGAATACAAACATCTCAAAAATGTGATTGACAGGAAGTGCAAGATGGCTAAGCAGGGATGGCTAGAGAACAAATGTAAGGATGTAGAGGCGCATATCACTAGGGGTAAGATAGATACTGCCTACAGGAAAATTAAAGAGACCTTTGGAGAAAAGAGAACCACTTGTATGAATATCAAGAGCTCAGATGGAAACCCAGTTCTAAGCAAAGAAGGGAAAGCAGAAAGGTGGAAGGAGTATATAGAGGGTGATGTACTTGAGGACAATATAATGGAAATGGAAGAGGATGTAGATGAAGATGAAATGGGAGATATGATACTGCGTGAAGAGTTTGACAGAGCACTGAAAGACCTGAGTTGAAACAAGGCCCCGGAAGTAGACAACATTACATTAGAACTACTGACGGCCTTGGGAGAGCCAGTCCTGACAAAACTCTACCATCTGGTGAGCCAGATATGAGACAGACGAAATTCCCTCAGACTTCAAGAGGAATATAATAATTACAATCCCAAAGAAAGCAGTTTTTGACCGATGTGAAAATTACCAAACTATCAGTTTAATAATCCACAGCTGCAAAATACTAACGCGAATTCTTTATAGAAAAATGGAAAAACTAGTAGAAGCTGACCATGGGGAAGATCAGTTTGCATTCCGTAGAAATATTGGAACACGTGAGGCAATACTGACCCTACAACTTATCTTAGAAGAAAGATTAAGGAAAGGTAAACCTCTTATGTCATTCGTTGTCCTAGAAGGACATAATATTTTGTGTGGCTCTACAGTTAGCCATTTCATACTTATTTGCAGAAAAGAGGCGCAAAATTAATAAGTCGCTCTCATTTGTAAATGGTCTGCAATCATTTACCTATAATTTTACGTAAGTGTAATTTATATCGTAATGTATATGTTAAAATGAATATATGTTTTATTTAATCGTATGCTTTTCTTTGTTTTAGTAATTTTAGTCACTCCATTTTCATGGTTGAAGCTCAGGTCAGATATTAGACTGTCTACAGAAAATATATAATGAGCCCTGGCTACGTTCCGTACATCTTCGGACGTGCGAAGTTCGATAAATTCACGGCGTAAATTTTAATCTCTCAATTACTTACTCAACCAAACAAACAAGTATTATTATTATTATTACAAATTATTACTATTATTATTATTTTAATTTTTTTTATTTGCTAAACTGGCTTAGAGAAAGCTTTTGACAACGTGGACTGGAATACTCTCTTTCAAATTTTGAAGGTGGCAGGGGTAAAATACAGAGAGCGAAAGGCTATTTACAATTTGTACAGAAACCAGATGGCAGTTATAAGAGCCGAGGGACATGAAAGGGAAGCAGTGGTTTGGAAGGAAGTGAGACAGGGTTGTAGCCTCTCTTCGATGTTATTCAATCTGTATATTGAGCAAGCAGTAAAGGAAACAAAAGAAAACTTGGGAGTTGGTATTAAAATCCATGGACAAGAAATAAAACCTTTGAGGTTCACCAATGACATTGTAATTCTGTCAGAGACAGCAAAGGACTTGGAAGAGCAGTTGAACAGAATGGACAGTGTCTTGAAAGGAGGATATAAGATGAACATCAACAAAAGCAAAATGAGGATAGTGGAATGTAGTTGAATTAAATCAGGTGATGCTGAGGGAATTAGATTAGGAAATGAGACACTATTTGGGGAGCAAAATAACTGATTAAGGTCAAAGTAGTGAGGATATAAAATGTAGACTGGCAATGGCAAGGAAAGCGTTTCTGAAGTAGAGAAATTTGTTAACATCGAGTATAGATTTAAGTGTCAGGAAGTCGTCTCTGAAAGTATTTTTATGGAGTGTAGCCTTGTGTGGAAGTGAAACATGGACGATAAATAGTTTGGACAAGATGAGAATAGAAGCTTTTGAAATGTGGTGCTACAGAAGAATGCTGTAGAAATAGATGAGTAGATCACATAACTAATGAGGAGGTATTGAATAGAATTGAGGAGAAGCGGAGTTTATGGCACAACTTGACAAGAAGAAGGGACCGGTTGGTAGGACACGTATTTTCAGTCACAGCTATTGATTTGTGTTAAAAACAGGAATTTAATTTTGAGTATTCTATCATAAACCTGTTCTGATAGTAAAACAAGTAGGAACATGCTAAAAAATAAGCTCATCTGCTATGTATCCAAATCATTGTTCACCCAGAGAGGTGCTGGTGAGTATCCACAACACTGATGGCATTTACCTAAGAGGATTCCATTTAAATAGGTCTCATTTCTCCTGCTGCCTTTGTACACCATGTGCATCTAGTAGTGAGTTTGTATACTTGATCAAGTTCATGCCGTATTACCTCCTAATAATATGGAAGGAGGAGGTCGGAATTGAAAAAAGTGCTGTAATTGTAGTTCTGCATCACAAAGGCTATTCTAGCAAGGCAAAAGTAACAAAATTTGCTTAACCAAGCCTACAGTGGTGTATACATTGCTCCAGTTAAAGCAGACTGGTGCCAGCACAAGTGTTTGACAATCTGGAAGACCCTGAGTAACATCGTAAAGCAAAGATTAGTTCATATGTGTACAGAGTAAATGTGAGGACTCTTCCTGCACCTGAAATTAACAACAAAGTAAACAATATGTGAGAAGCTCCAGCCTTTGTCTCAGCAGAGCAATGCCATTTATGTGACCATGACTTAAATGGATGGAGAGAAAGAAGTTGAACTGATTGCAATGGGCACAGCAACGTAAAACCTGGAGAGTGCAGCAATGGTCCAAGGTGGTGTTCGTGGATGAATCAAGTTTTAAATTTGGAAGCTTCACTGAATGTTTACACATTGACTTCATTGAGAACATATGAAGTCAGTATTTAATGCCAATGACAAAGAATGGTGGAGGTTCGGTCACTGTGTGGGGATGTTTTGTGGGTGATAGAATCAGTTTTGTAGTGAGAATTAATGGAACATTAAAGAAGGAAGGATATGACAATATACTGATCAACAATTCAGTTCAATCTGCCAAGAGACATATTAGTTGTGGGTTTTTCTGCAGCAAGACAATGCTCCCAGACAGACTTCTAAGTTGTGCCAACAGTAAGTCAATAGAGGAGAGAAATTTGGGAAACTGAAGAATACGGTCTGGTGAAGTCAGCCACCTCACTTAAATCCCATCAAATACTTACGGGATGAGCTTGAGGGAGGAAGGAAGGAGATTAGTGTTTAATGTCCCATTGACAATGACGTTATTAGAGACGGAGCACAAGCTTGGATTAGGGAAGGATGGGGAGGGAAGTCAACTGTGCCCTTTCACAGGAACCATCACAGCATTTGCCTGAAGCGATTTAGGGAAATCACAGAAAATCTAAATCAAGATGGCTGGACATGGGTTTGAACCGTTGTCCTCCTGAATGCGAGTCCAGTGTGCTAACCACTGCACCACCTCATGCACTGGGATGAAGACGGCAGAGAGATCAGAGAACTGAGGTCATCTAATGTTGAAAATCTATGGATTACAGATGTATTGGACTGTAATCTCTGCAAAAATATTATCTCCGTAATGCCAACAGTCTGTGCAGCTGTTCTTAGCATGAAGGGTACTTAATGACAGAGAGAGAAAATATTTGTCTTGTTAGCCTATTTAGTTTGAAGAGTGTGGTTGTCAATTAAAATAAAGTGTACAGCTTTTTTCATATGTGATCGAATACTTTTGACCTGTAGTATATACTTAGTAACAACAATAAACAGAAAATAAGCAAATATTGAGATCCTTGTCAAGGAAGGTGATTTATTTACTAAACTAGACAGGTTACAATGAAATGCGTACCATGTATTCTGCTGAAAAAGGAAATGACAACACCCCCAAAGAAATGGTAATTTTTTGTCACATGATGTGACATAATTGTAATTCAGGTCAAATGAAACATGTGTCACAGTGAAGGGTGTCCTGTCACATCACTACAATGCAGGTGTATATTGTCACACACATAGATGATCATAAATGTGCCAAATGGCATCCTGTGATACATTGCCCCAAAGCATCTTGGGCTGTTTGTTGCAACTTGGCAATGGTCCCTGCAAGCTATGGAGAAAAAGTATGTTCCCAGACAGACAGACAGAACCTACTCTCAGCAATGACAACAGAGCACCTCTTCATATTCCATTTGACCCCTTCACGACACCCGTGTCAGTGGTAATCTGGCCAGATGATAACAAGTGTTCATCAGAGACAAGGGTATCATCATGAGTGCCCCATGGAAGTGTGATAGGGCCAATATTATTTTCTGTATACATAAATGATATGGAGGGAAGCAATCTGCAGCTGGGTGCTGCGGTGTATGGGAAGGAAGAGTGAATGTAGAAGGATACAAGGTTACAGACAACATTTAGCTAGTGTCATGAATGGCTGCTAGCTCTAATGTAGAAACATGTAAGTTAATGCAGATGAGCTGGAAAAACAAAACCTGTAATGTTCAAATACAGAACACACAGATGTAGACATCTTCTGTTTCACTCAATCACATCATTTAAATACCGGGATGGAAAGTTAGACGGCAATATGAAATGGAACGAGCATCTGAGGACTGTGGTAGGGAAGACAAACAGTCTGCTCTGATTTATTGGCAGATTTTTGAAAAAGTGTGCTTCATCTATATAGGACACAACTGCAAACTTTCTCAAGTACTGATCAACTACTTGGGATCAGCACCAGGTCAGTTAAAAGTGAAACATCAAAGCAAGTCAGAGGTGTGCTGCTAGATTTGTTACCACACCTTGAGGTGTGGTATGGTTCAACTAAATGCAAGATCTGACATGCCTCCACAAAACAGTCATATGGTGTCATATCACATGACACCAGTGGCCAGTTCAGATCGTCATTGCAAAGATGAGACAAGCAGGAAATCTTTCTGTTAGCACCCTAATTGTTTCAACAAGCATTGTGGCAGGTTGCCCTCATCCTGTTGGCTGTCTTTCACATTCACATTCAATTCTTGCCCTTGCAATTGCACCCATAAAAACTGTGTCATCATCTGGCAATAACAATCACCAGTCACTGTCACTGCATTTCTAGTCTTGCCATTTAGTCAGCCAGCCCACAACCTGCACAAAACAGTGACTTGTTCTGGGTAAAGACACTTCTCACTGACTTTGTAAGGATTCTCTGTGCCCCAAACCTGGCAATTGTGTTTATTCACATAACCTTTAAGCCAGAAAGGTGCCTTGTCACAGAAAATTATTATTTTTTTTTATGAAAACCCAATCAGCAAACACTTGTCCCTTGACCTCAGCTCATGTGTTTTTTTCTATCATAAAAGAATGCAAATGCAGATCTTTTGTTAAAATTCAATGCAAATTCCTTCTCAGAAGGGCTCACCATTGAGAATGGCAGTGAATTCACTTCACTCCACTTGTAGCAGTGGGACACTAAAGACCGAGACATTCCCTACCAGTTGACAAGAATGAGGACATCCATGTGATTTTATGTTTCCTGTCAATCCTGTATCTTAAAATTTCCTTACCAGTCTCTGCACTGTTGACACATTAGGCACATTTTGGATACAAAAATTACACATCTTCAAATGGTCTCTGCATGGCATTCAATGTACTTGAAATGCCCTTTCAAAATCTGAATTGTTCATTCATCATGTATCACTCTATTTTAGCTGATAACAACACACACAAATGCCAGTTGACAATGACAGTCAGTAATCGCAATATAGTCAGATAGCAGTAGCTTAAATTTCATATCTGGCAACCTAACAAACTGAAAAAGGTGCTCAATTGAAAAACTGCATTCCTTATGGGACACCCCTTATATACTCTCTACTTCAGCCATTGTCAGCTACTTTACTGCTCATTTACTACTTTTTGTGTCTCATTTCCTAACCTACTACATTTTAGAACAACATTAATTGATGCTTTTCTTATAAACTCTTTCCAAGATATTACTAATCCCATTCAGCTGCCCTTCATCCTTAGTCTTCACTGTCATAATACATTTCTTTTATTTCTTCTTTCCTGACCTGTAAGTCCCACTCCAAATTTGTCTTTGGTTTCCTTTACTGCCTGCTCAGTGTAGAGACTGGATAACGTTTGGGATAGGCTGCAGCCCTGTCTCTCCTCCTTCTCAGTTACCACTTCCCTTTCATGTCCTTTGACTCTTGTAATGGCAATGTCCTTTGTGCACAACCTGTACACTGCCTTTTGCTCCCTGTATTTTATCCCCATAGCTTCAGAATTTTAAATCTGGGTTCTTGTCATCAGTGTCAAAAGCTTAGGTTCTTCATATGACCATTAATTTTGAAGACTGCATAATTTTCATTGAGTGTACAACCCTTATGAATCTACATAATCTTAAACTTTTCATTTTTCAGTAATTCCATGCCTAATATATGCTACAGACAGCCTGTTAACAGAAATGACATTGAGAACTTTTCCACTTGTGTCCTGACAGGAACAGTACTTGACTAAAAAATAAGACATTCTTGCAACTTGACAACAAGTTATGTCAAATACCTCCTAATTCACATTTCTGCTACAAACATGCTGATTTGGCACATTAATATGAGAATGTGTGTGGCCTAATTACATGTGGGAGATTGAGCAAAGAAATTCTTCAATAAACCATGACAACTGGCAATTATAAAGAAGTGATTTGCTCTAAGTAAGCAAGTATGCAAACTTTCTACTACCTAAAATTTTATTTCTTTTGAGTCAACCTTCACATGTTGTAATGCACACGTAGCAAAATGATTTTTAAAGTTCTGCTAATTGTACTTTACTTTCATATTCCTTGCTATGATCCTCCTTTCTCCCAAAGCCCTTCAATCTGTAATGCCAACCAACTGCTGTAGCATTAAGAGTTAAATTAATCTCCTTATCTTGGCCTCTTTTCTGTTTAATTTCATTATAAACATGCAGATCTCCAATACTGTGGTAAACATTCACACTGGCATTACTTACAACTGCTTCATTGTTCTTCGTCAACACTTTATAGTAATACAACAGTCTGCTGAAACGTTTGAGTTGATCTGCTGAAACGTTTGAGTTCAGCTACTTATGCAATAAGGGTCATTGCAAATTTTGGTGATAAACATCTTAGTAAATTAGCTTACTACACCTATTTTCACTCATTGCTTTCATATGGCATCATATTTTGGGGTAATTCATCACTGAGGAATAAAGTATTTATTGCACAGAAGCGTGTAATCAGAATAATAGCTGGAGTCCACCCAAGATCATCCTGCAGACATTTATTTAAGGATCTAGGGATATTCACAGTAGCTTCTCAGTATATATACCCTCTTATGAAATTTGTTATTAACAACCAAACCCAATTCAAAAGTAATAGCAGTGTGCATAACTACAATACTAGGAGAAAGGACGATCTTCACTATTCAAGATTAAATCTAACTTTGGCACAGAAAGGGGTGAATTATACTGGCACTAAAGTCTTTGGTCACTTACCAAATAGTATCAAAAGTCTGACAGATAACCAACAAGTATTTAAGAAGAAATTAAAAGAATTTCTGAATGACAACTCCTTCTACTCCATAGAGGAATTTTTAGATATAAATTAAGAAAAAAAAAAAAATATTAAAAAAATAAAAAAAATAAAAATAAAAAAAAACACAAAAAAATAAAGTAGTTATATTAACTTAAGTATGTTGTTAAATTAACCTAATTATGTCATGTATTGGAAAATTCGACTCGTTCCACATCATTACGAAATATCGTATTCATGATCCATGGAACTAGTATTAATCTAATCTAATCTAATCTAATCTAATCATATTATTATCCATACTCATTGCTTCATGTAACAGTGTATCATACAACTTTTAATACCCAATGAAGCATATTAACAGTCTATATGTTTAACAACATGTCATAAATCCACACATCAAAATATTATATGCAATTTGCAGCTAACACAAGCCGATTACAATGCATGTTGTCTCATGATGATTTAGTTAGTGTAAGGTTGAGACATACTAGGAATTAGGCCCAATCTAACAGATTCATGTGTAGTAAATTGTTCTTTAAAATCATTTATTTGCAACATAACACCCTAGTACTGGGTGAATATATTTAAAATGCAGCTGCTCACAGGGGTCCAGTGTGTGCTGTACTTATCATGTGGTAGCAAAACTTGGTAGATTTTATAATGCATAAATACAGAAGTGATATTTTTTTTTTCCACAGTACAACTTCCAGTTTTGGCCAACGAGTGCAAATCTGGCACTGTGAATGCAAGAAAGATGTATAGACATGTTTGCACATGAAGTTTGATTAGGAACAGGACACGAGTAGAAAAGTTTGAACAAGACAGAAGAGAATAATTGTCAGTTTATTACTAAGCACTTCTTACACAATTTGTTCAATATGAGCACCAGAGATGTCTACAAAATGCTGTATGGCATTAGATTTGCACCTGGTGGCAAAAATTGAAATTAATTTTTTCCCAATGTAAATTGGTTCTGCATTATCCCATTAGTGTATCTACCAAGTTTCACCACCATATGGTAATTACAGCCCACACTGGATCTCCCTGAGCAGCCGCACTTCAGTTGTAACCACTCAGCATTTTACTCGAGTTCAGAATCAGACATCCCCAACTACAATAATAAATAAGTCATAATGCATAGTAAAGAATAATAATACAGTACTTAACTACAGTATTTTAATTATGTGATGATTTGTAAGTAATTCTTTAAAAATCATGATAAAACACAGTTTTATGTTTCTATTCTTTATTGAAACCACACAATTTCAATTTTACAACAGGCTGTTTGCAGGTTTCTACCGACAAAGTTAACAGAATCACTATAAATAAGGGAACTGGCCTTGTCATTGGATGTGACTAGAGTGTCACATTATAAATGAGGAACGTGTTGTAGAAGAGCACAAACTGAGTCATTCAGCAAACAGAATATGAGTATTAGATGATAACATTTTTCATTTATACTTTATTGGAGGGCTTTGTAGTTGAGTGATTAAGTGCATGCATGGGAATCTTTTGGTGACTGTGATAGGTAATGTATTCATGAAATCTCAATCAAAAAACAATTATGAGAAGTTAATCTTCGAGACCTACAGTCATGAAAGAGTTTGTAAATGACAATATGTTCACCTTTTGACTGTAAAAGTGTTGATTTGTTAATCCCAATATTGCAATTTTGATCATGTGGGAATAACTGCACGTTAGCACATGTCAAAGAGAGATGGTTTCATCACATTGTGTTCCTGATTACAACATTTTGTATGTACTGCACTGTTCCATAACATTTTGTGGGGTAAATGATTCCATATTTCTTTTTGTTTCATATAAAATAGAAGCTGGTTTCACCGCATGTTTTTCTATGGGTTCACTTACGTTTGTTCCTGCGTACAAATCTGCATGTGAACTACTTGATGTTAATGCGTTTTAATATGTTGCGCATTTTCTACTTTATGTTCACACCATTCTTCTGTACTTTCTCACATTTAATGGAGAACTTCATGCTAGCAAGCTTTTGAAAAAATTGGTATTTAACTTTTTTACATCTTATCATTGAATGACTATGCAATTCTGCTTTGAATACTATTGCTTTTTGCCACAGACTATGTTTTGTAGTCTCATTGACTAGAGAATTCTTCCTCACAAATACTAAAAAATTCAACAGCAGCTACAAATATTTTTTCACACATTATTGACAAGTACTAAAAACAATGCATTTTAGCAAAAATTGATTCACTAGAATCATCCTCCCACTCCAATGAGTTCTCCATTAAATGCAAGAAAGTATGAAAATGAACACAAACAAAAATAAGGTAGAATATGAGCAATATACTTACAATTTAGCAGTTCATACATGGCTTTGTAAGCAGAAACAAATATATATGAGCCTGCAGAAAATCATGTGATTAAAGTAGCTTCTATTTTATATGAAACAAAAACACAATATGAACAGTATTATGAAAAAGATGGACTGCTATTCACCACATGGAGCAATCAGTGAGCTGCAGACAGGTATAATGAAAAGAGTACTAAACATTTAAGCTTTTGGCTGAAAGGCCATGTTCAGAGATAGAAAGCACTTATATATTCAGACACTTGTGGCCACTGCCACCTAATGTGGAATCATTTATCCCCTGCAATATTACTGGTATTAGCAAAAATCAGACAGAGTAGGAGTAACATATTTACAACACGATTTATGGGAACAGGTTACGAGTAACAGTGTATGGAATAAACTTCCCCCAGTAATATTTGCACATTCATATATTTCGACAATTATCATACACATGCACACAGCACAAGGTATAAGAATGGACTGAATTAAAATGGCGGCTCAGATGAGTGGCCTGAGTCCCAAAGATTTATGTTGTCTATCGTCGATATGACCTATCAACGCTACACAGCCCCCCCGCCCCCTGGCAGTAAGGAGTACTGCATATGAGTCTTGAGGGAAGACAGTGTGGGCATCGATATTGCTGGTATTCGTACGAGCTGGGAGCGGCACAACGAGGACCACCACCCCTACCGGGGCGGAATTCAGAGGCAAAGCGACAGGAGGCAGGTCCACCTTGAAGTCGTTGAGCCAGTGAGGGTGGATGATGCGGTGGCCAGCCTGAGAGCAGGTGGGTTGAACAGCGGGTAGTGAGGTGTGGGTGTGGGTGTGTGTGTGTGTGTGTGTGTGTGTGTGTGTGTGTGTGTGTGTGTGTGTGTGTGTGTGGGGCAAGCCCAGATGCTGATCGCGCTGTCCGGTGAGATGAAGGCGCAAATTGTCATAAGGCCACACTCACAAGGGAGGGTGAGGCTATGCACAACACTGATGTTTAACTGGTCATTGGGTGGCGGGGCTGTGGTGTCTGTGAGTAGAATGAGAACTCAAACATTGAGAGTGATGACTGAAATGTTGTCCACACGATGTGGGGGTACATTGCAGATGAGGGTGACTATGGGAGATGGTGTCTCCATAGTCGATGAGGTAGCAGCAAAACCTGCACACAAGGTGGAGGGTGACGTGTGTGAGAAACCCGCAAAAGGTGACAGGGAGGTGTCAGGTGAATAAAACAGTGTGGTGGCCCGAGGAGATACGTTGTCAGACTCCACAGCAGGAGGGAGACTGGCTGGAGAGTCCTTAGGAGGATCAGACTGAGCCAGCAGAGGGACAGCGTGGTCCACGAATGCTGGTTCGAGTTGGTGTAACAAAACAGTTTGAGGACTGTCTTTGACGTTGATGTTGAAAGTTGTATTGCCCTGCTGGAGGACTTTAAAGGGGCCTAGATAAGGTGGTTGCAGAGGTTGTCAGACCGAATTGTCTCTCAGCATTACATGGGAGCAAGTGTTGAGAGTGGTTGGCAAGTAAGTGTCTGGCGGGAGTGGGTCCAGACGTGCATGTTTGAAGTGGGTGTGCACGCAACTTATGACATTGGGGGGGAGGGGGGGGGGGGAGAAGTCTTCAGGTACTTGAGGCTGAATAAATTCCCCTGGTAGGATGGGGTTCTCCACAAAAAACGAATTCTGAGATAGTTCCGTGTAAGTCAGGCTTGAAAGTTGAACGGACGCTGAGCAGTCCTCAAGGAAGTGCTTCAGACCAGAGGCAGTTGTGGCACCTGAGTTCTGCTTTTAGAGTGCGGTGCCACCATTCCACTAGCCCGTTGCTTTGTGGGTGGTAGGCTGTGGTGTGAATTTTCTTTATGCCACAGATGTTACATAAAATGATGAACAGGGAAGACTCAAACTGCCGACCTCGATGAGTGGTGATGGTGGTTGGATGACCGAACCTAGCGATCCGTGAGGAGATAAAACCCTCGGCCACAGTCTCGGCAGTGATGTTACGTAAGGGGACTGCCTCTACTCAGCGGGATGTGTGGTCAATTGTGGGTAAAATGTATCTGTGTCCCTCCACGACGGTGGAAGAGGATCGATTTGTTGCATTGGCAGGGGATGCAGCTGTGTGCCCATGTCTGACAGTCCCATTTTATATTTTTCCAAATGAAACGCTCAGAGATGAGCTGTGGACTGGAGCAGACACCTCGGTGAGTAAGGTTATGTAGAGTTCGAAGGCCTGCCAGCGCAGAGGGGAAGGGGGGGGGGGGGGTGAGTAACGGGTGTAAGGTACTGGTAGAAGAGTCGCGCCACACTTTGTCCACAATGCTGGGGAATATAGCTTTAGTAAACACAAGGGATGTTTAAGGGTCCATGAGGCGATCTTGAGATCCCTCGTCACAGGCTTGTAGAGTGGCCAGGTTGGATAAGTCAATGATGCGTGAAATAGTATTGATCTGCGGCGATATTTGATATAGCGAACATTGGTTATGAATTGGGAGACTAGATTAAAGTGACAGAAATGCGGGGAGGAGGGGGGGGGGGGTTGCAGAAAGCATCTGTGAGTGGTTTGTGGTTTGTGGTTTGTGATCTGTGAGGATGAAGAACGAGTGACCCTCCACATCGGGGCAGAAGTGTTTGACAGCCTTGTAGACCACAAGGAGTTCTCTATCGAAAGTGGAGAATTTCTTCTGAGCCGTTTACAGAAGAAATGAAGAGGGGAAACCACGTCTATCTTGCGTTGCTGTAGTACCGCTCCCACTCCAATGTCACTGGCGTCCGTAGTGATGAACAGCTCAGCCAAGAGGTCAGGGTGGGCGAGTGTCACGGCATGAGCTAAAGAAGTCTTTAATGCATCGAAAGCCTCCAGCATAGGTGCAGTCCAGTGAACGGGTTTGAGTCCTGAAGTCTGTTTACCCAACAGCGTGTCTGTCAGTGGGGCCTGCACGGCAGCAGCAGAAGGCAGGTGACAACGGCAGTAACTTATTGTGCCCAGGAAACATCGGAGTTCTTTGTAAGTAGCCAGGGGCGGCAGTGAAGTGACAGCTTGCACACGAGATTTGGGAGGCTGTATTATGTCAGTGGAGATGGTGTGACCCAAGAAAGTGATGGAAGGCTGACACAACTGTAATTTTTCTTTGTTGACCTCAATGCCGTTGGATAAATGATTTTCATGTTCCTCAGCTGACTTGCTGGAAAGTAGTATATCGTCCAGGTATGTGGAGCAAAACTCTAACTGTCATAGGATGGAGTCAATGAAACGCCACTGCATTTCTTAGGCCAAATGGCATGAAGTGGTATTGGAACAAACCGAGTGGCATGATAATAGCTGTTTTAGGGATGTCATCCGATGCTATGGGAATCTGATGGTAGGAATGTTTACAGTCGATAACACTGAAGATTATAGCTACCAGTAACATATGAGGGAAATAATTTATGTTAGGCATGGGGTAATTGTACATGACAGGACGAATAGCAGTATACAGAATAAACTGTTCCCACTAATATGTGCACATATGTGTATTTCGATAACTATCATACACGTGCACACAGTACAAGATATAAGAACAGACTGGATTAACATGGTGGCTCAAATGAGTGACCTGAGTTCCAAAGATTACTGTTATCTATGGTCAATATGACCTACCGACACCACAGATTCAAAGAGTGCAATACAAACAAGAAGTAATAACCAGGAACGCAATGGAATGAAACCAGCTTCTGTTTACTATGAAACAAAAACAATATTGAATACTTTAAATTACTTAACAAGAAAATGATGTGTGCTTCACATGGTTTGGCAGCAAACCAAGGTGATGTTACTCAAAGTCCCTACTTAAGTTTCATCCCCCTGGTAGCACCAATCGAATAAAATGACAAAACTTGTGTAACATTACAACAAACATAAGGCTGTAAGTGAACCTGTCTGTCACAGCTTCTCATATCATTATATCATATGAAAGTAAATGCATAAATAATAAAATTCCTACCACCTACATCAAATTGTTATGCTACTTTAGAATCAAGTTGCCTAGTCATTTGGATATACCATTTGGTACTTGAAAGATATATTGGTCCACCAGAAGAAAAACGAACTGACAGTCAATGTCAAGAGTTCTTTATCATTCAGGAAAGAATGAAATAAAGTAATGTAATTAAGAAAAAACAAGAGAAAAAGGAAATACATTTGATATTAAACTACAGCCACTCATTTCAGTTTATAACATTGGTGAGTAGGTTGTTTAATGACTAAAGAAAATTCACCATTCCTCTGTTGCATAAATATATTGACAAAATTATTACTGTACTGAAAATGCCGACTAACAACAATTGTGAATCAGACCTACTGCAGCTGTTGACTATGGCTGATGGTGACAGAGTGCATATCTGTTCCACGAACAGTGCTGAACTATTTGAAGAGTTAAAACAAGAAGTATTGCACATAAAGCAATTCAACAGCTGTAAGAATGACCATGCATGTAAAAGCATTATAATGTAACCAGGCATTCATTAGTACAATTAAATGCTGTAATGCAGTCAGTGCTATGAATATAATTGCATGGAACAACTAGAATTAGCATTGTTTCATACCTTGTACAAGAATGATTGGTTTTAAAAATCTACTAGTCAACTTTGACAGCCAATTTACATACATCATAGCTGGAAAGGAGAAAAAATTAAGCACCTGTATTATGTACTGGCTACGCAAAAGCTTGTGCTAAACAGGAAGTTTTAGCAGAAATGAAAGTTTCTATCCTCTAGAAGACAGAAATGAGTATTAACAACTTTCATTTATTAACAGTTATGAAAAGGGTAGATTGCTACTCACTGTAAAGAGTTGCAGACAGGCACATGAAATAGATTGTTTAACACTGAGTTTTTGGTCAAAGCCTTCTCCAAAAAATAAAAGAAATCACACATGTGTATGCAACACAGACAGGTTAAAATATGCCATTGTCAGGCCTCTCTACAAAAAGGGGGACACCTCAAATGTCAATAATCATTGGCCAGTATCCTTGCTTACAGCATTTTCAAAAATCCTTGAGAAAATAAGGTACTCAATAATGGTTAGCCATCTCAACAGTAATGGGATACTTAGTAAATCACAGCTCGGATTTCAAAAACGCTGTTCCACTGAGACAGCAATATACAATTTCACTGTCCACATTATAGAGTCTTTAAATAGTAAAACATCACCAATAGGAATTTTCTGTGACTTGTCCAAAGCATTATGTTATAGGAATTACAATTCTATGGAATAGCGTATGAGTGGTTTAAGTCACCTACAGAACAGGAACCAAAAAGTTTCCTTATATGGGTCAAGTGATTGAAATAAGTTTACCACTTCATCTAACTAGTGTTAAATTACATTAGGTGTTCAACAGGATTCAATCATCGGTCCCCTTCTGTTCTTGATATATGTGAACAACCTCCCTTCTTATCTGAAACAGGAAGCTGAACTGACACTGTTTGCTGATGATACAAGCATCATTATTAATCCAGTAGAAGAAAGTCCAATTGAAAATGATACAAATAAGGGCTTTGGAAAAGTCATTAATTGGTTTTCTGCAAATGGGCTTGCTCTAAACTTTGAAGAAACACAGTACATCCAATTTTCTGCTGCAAAAAGTACAGTTCCTTCAATAAATATAACACATCAAAAGAAGTCAGTAGACAGGGTAGAGCACACTAAGATTGAGTGTACATATAGATGGGAATCTTAATTGGAAAATTCGTATTTTGGATCTTCTAAAGTGACTAGATTCAGCAACTTTTTCACTCAGAATAATTGCCAATTTTGAGGATATAGAAGTTAGTAAGTTAACATACTTTGCATATTTTCACTCTCTAATGTCACGCAGCATAATATTTTGGGGTAACTCAACATTTAGGCAAAAAGTATTCATTGCTCAAAAGAAAGTGGTTAGAACAATGTGTGGGGTTTGTAGTTGCTCATCTTGTAGGCATCTTTTTAAAAGACGTTTGATACCCTTTTTATAATGAGAACTGCCTAACTCCTCAAAATAGCCATTAACTGCCGACATCATGTCTTCATTTGTAGAAAATTCTCGACCACCAAGTCTTTTTTTTTCAAGTTTGAGAACAGAAAATAATCCAATGCAGCTAAATCTGGTGAATAGAGTGCATGAGGTAGCAAGTGAAATTTTAATTCATTAATTTTGGCCATTGAAATTAGGGACTTGTGAGCTGGTGCTTTGTCCTGAAGAAACAACACTTTATTTTTGGTCGTTTTTGCTTGATTTCTTTGCCCAAATGTTGCAGTAAGTTTGCATAATGCTCGCCACTGATAGTTTCTCCTTTTTCAATGTAGTCAATGAAAACTATCCCAAAAAAACAGACACCATGACCTTGCCTGCAGATGAAACAGTCTTTGCCTTCTTTGGAGTCTGTTCTCCAATTTGTGACCATTGCTTTGATTCCTTTTTTGTCTCAGGAGTGAAGTGGTGGACCCTTATTTCATCCATGGTTATGAAAAGGTGCAAAAAAATCAGCTTTTTATTCTGAAACTTCTCTAAACACTCAACTGAAACATCTTTATGACATAGTTTCTCCTTGAGTGTGGGCAAACACAGCATAAACCTTGCACGCAGTTTTCTCATGTCCAAGTTTTCAGACAATATGTGATGTACCACACATTCTGAAATGCACTTACAGTAGACGATCATCCAGTACTGCTTTCTGGATTTTTTTCACCATTTCTGGAGTCATCACCTCATTTGGTCAACCACTGTGATGCTCATCTTGGCAGCTCATACAGCCTTGCTTAAACTCAGGCGCCCAATATTTTACTGTTGTCAACAAAGGAGCAGACTCTCTCAAAGTAGAAGCTTTAATATTGGTTGCACTGAAGCGTTTCAAATAATATATTGCATCAGGTAACAATGACCAATTTTCTCCATTTTAACAAGTTCACACAACATTCACTACTGGTGGCTGCCAAACAAATACTAAACAATGTGGCGTCTTCAGACTTGAAACATATGCTTCATAGATCATATACTTTCTAACTCAGAGGAATTTTTCAACAACAACTGCCATCATTCAGTCAGTCCAGGTAATTATGGGACCACCCTCGTATATGGGCTTCATTTCTGGATCCCGATACATGTGTAATAAAATTTTAAGATCTTTTTATAATATTTGTAGAATATTTAGTTTTCTTCCATTTAGCCATTCCAATTTTTCGTAACAGAAATATGCCCTCTTGATTTACTTCTTCCTGTGATATTCATGATTTTCTGATACTTCTTGTTCCATTGCTCAAATATGACCAATTTAATGTACAAAATTCTCATTCTCTTCATTTCAGGAACTTCATCACTCAGCTCATGGAACTATTCCAGTCAGACATTAAGATTGCTGCTAAACTCTGTCCTAGTTTTCTTTTATCTAAGATGTTTATTCCACAAACTGGAGGTGCAGAGAGCATTATTTCTCATAGGTAAGTATTCTATGTAAAAAGCAAATTAACTGTAATTAGTTTTGATATACCTAAAGTAATGTACATAAAAGTTCAAGCAAATGTAGGAAACCAGTGAAGTAATGTACACTTTGTTTCAGATTGTAGCACTTGTACTTGTGCAGATGAGAAGTGTCCTCCAAACTATAATAATGTTTCACAAACAGTTCAACCCAATGTAACTGAAAGCCAATGATGGCTGAAGCTTACAGATAGAGAGTTAAGGGCATGAACTCCATCCACCTGAGACAAAATGTAGATGGGAAAATCATGTGGGACAAGTGTCACCTGCACAAGCAATGGAAGGTTAAAAGAGGAACTGGTATCTGCATGAAGCAAATACTCAGACTGTAATAAATGGAAGACAAGCAGCATCAATAATTAAAATGGGTAGCGTGCACGAATAGTAAGATGAACTAGCAACACCTATTACAGCACCTCGACGATGGCAAGATGCAATGCTGATGTAGCAGCTGGGCATTCCACTGAAGTCCACAGCCATAACCCACTGTGTTGATGTTGGGTTTTCGGGTACCTCGAAGAGTCTTTACATGAGTTTGAGTGCTTACTGGCAAATGATATTTTAGTGCAGAGTCATGCTACAATTAGCAGTATTTTGAGAGATTCTGAGAGTGTGGTTTGAAATATTTTCAGTAAAAAACAATGGTCTGATCACAATTTGTACTAACCACTGCAGACATCATAAAAATTAGGAATTAAGCATCATATATTTCCTAAGAACAATTACACCAAACAAAAATGATTAAAAAGCTTATAAACATAATGATTCACTTTCACTTGCTAATGCTTTTGCATGGTTTATGAATAGGATTTGACAAGCAAACTATTGAATCTTCCTCTGAAACACAAGCTGGAACCTGATGATGTGCCAGCGGCGTTTCCCATGCTACAGAATGGATGTAGGTGGAAATAATGAGCCTAATATCAGGATGCTAAACTGGATATAAAAACGAAATTACTGTAAAGAAGTAGAAGAGATTCTGCAAGTAAAGACAGGGTGAATCATGTAAAACGCACACGGCAAATCTTGTGGAAATGGGAACAGGTGTGGTTTTCACAAAATGAATTGGTAGTCAGGAGCTCATATTGTTAACCAAGAAACAGATCATAATAATACTTAGAAAGTGTATTCCTTGTGCAAACATACAATTTTTTAAGTGGAACAATGCCTATTGACATCAAGAAACTAAAAGTGGTATGCCTCAGAATGTCAGTGGGGTTTGTTGCAGGAATCTAGTACGAGTCATTTATGCATTGTAATATTGTACACAGTTTCCACACTGACACTTGTCTGTGCCATTAAACCTGCATAGTTGCTAAGTACAATGTTCTTATGTTTGCTTACAGTGTGCTTGTATGTTTCTTGAGTGCATAAAGACTTGCTAATCAGTTAATATGTGACAGTCCAAGCAGTAGGTCATGAGTGGTTGACGGGATTTACTAATGCCTAAGAAGCAGACACACTCATGATATACAAAGAGTTTCATAAGACTGTAGTTAATTCTTGTACAGTGTACGAGGCAAGATATCCCAATAGATATTGACCATCTTGGCAATTATTTATAATCTTCAATGAGTTACTGAAAGTGGTAGCATAACACCTAAACATTGTAATGGAAATAAACAAATTAGGACAGAAGATGGGGCAATTAATATCCTTGCTACTGTTTGCAGTTGATCTGCACATTAGTTCCTACAGAATCGCAAGAGGAAGTGGTACGAGTCAGACAATTGTCCTGCACATTCTTCACTGACACAGGTTCCATTCCTATCACATCTCTAAAACATTACTATGAATTAATTTTGATTTAAGTTAAAGTACTCACCATTGCTGGTGATCTGTCGCAGCAGAAAACAGCGACTGTGGGATTTAACCATAAAGTTAGATGAATTTTTAATCTAGTATAATGTTTCAGCTGAATATTTATTATCATCTCAAAGTAAATAAAACCATCTTGACAAATCTAAAATAAGTTGTAACATACTTACAATAATGAAATGAAACATGCTCAACTAGCAACACACTTTCTGTCCAAATACACACAAAGTACTGACCCCCTATGTATAAATTCCAAACAATCACGAACAATCTGCAGCGTTGTTTAGGATCATTTTTTGATTAACTAACAATTAAAATTAACATATAAAAACTGAAAATACATATATAAACGTATGTTTACTCCAGAACGACAAGTACAATTCTATGTGGGGTCATATTTGTGATACTATTTGAGTATAATTTCTCGAATACATAATTGCAATAATGAATTTACATGTCTCGTTAAGTACTTGAGTCTCCCTTCATGGAAATTGTTCCCTTCTTGTATAGAGCTTCTACACTTTGAAGTAAATGAAATCAAGCAGTTATTTTTGCAGTTATAATTTTCTCTAGATGAGTTACATATTTTTTTGTATGCATGTGTAATTCTGAATTCATCTGGAGAATGCATGTTTTAAGTGAGACTGTTATGTTTCAACACACCCAAAAGGATTTGTGAAACTGAAAGTTGAACAAAACCTTTTCTGACACATGGAGGAACAAGAATTTTACTTATGGTATGAAATAAATCCACTATTTGATTAAGTATGTAAATTAATATGAAGCATAATACAAAATTATTACTCAATAGCAGAAGGAAAGAACAAGTTCTTTCTTAACTATATGAGCTAATATGTAACATAGAGTTTCAAAGCTAGTAAATATTCCAAAGCGTAAACGCAGTAATCTCTGTACTTTACATAAATGTAAATAGTCTTGATATTTGCAGCATGCAGACTGCTTCGTAGAGAATCTTGAAGTGTGCAGTACGCAGACTGCTTTATAAGATGGCATGCCTGACCAAGTATCTTCAAGAGTGCAGAAATACTAGCTTGTTTCCCAGATCCTCCTGTGAAATAGGCTTTTGTCAACAATGGCAAGTGTTGACACAGTAAGCTAGAAGGATCTCAGCAATAGAGGCATATGCATGTGGACAGAGGGAAGGAGAGCTTGGTACTCTGATGAGAAGTAAGAAATTAAATAGAAGATTCAGAGTGTTGGAGTTGAATAAGAAAAGATGACAGACCCCCAAAGACAAGACACCCCCCTACCCAGGACCCCCACTGTTCCAGAACGTCACTGTGGCACTGGAGAGAGAAGAGTGTTCAGCATTCCCTGCAGAATGGACTTGACACTGCTTCGCCTTCCCAGTCCTCGAATATTAACCCCAACACTCCCTACTGACTGATCAACAAAGGGTGAACAATTTGCATTCTGCAGGACAGAGTAAATGACTTATATAATGCTGTACTGGTTAATTCAAGTAACAAGTGCTAGATACTACCAACCAACTTACAAGCAGCCCCTCTAATATCTGGCTTTGATCTTACATAAACATGAAATATTGGAACCTCCGACATATCTGAGACATAAACATGAAAATAATAAAGAGAGGTACAGAATTACTGTGTTCCTCTGACATCTGTTGCTGCTCAAACATAGATTAGTACATAAACATGAAAATATAGAAATAAGGTAGCCAAATGCATCAAATTACAACATATCCCATATCAATTAATAAACAAAGTCAACTAACTGCCTCGTTGGGCAGATCATACAAATGTAAAATGTTCATATTATAAGAAGTACTTTGTCATGCATCAATATGTTTGCTAAACACCATAAAGTCAAGTATAAAAAAAATTATGTCACATTTTCAAAATTAAACAGAAGGCAAGTCTGAGATACAAAATTTTAGGTTCCTAAAATCTTGGCTGAGTGTCATGTTCTCCTTCCAATAGACAAAACATGTATGAAGTGCTATTTCAAGGGTCATGTTCTCCTTCCAATAGACAAAACATATATGAAGTGCTATTTCAAGTTCAAGGACATATTTCATGTGTTTATAATGTTACAAAATTATATATAAGGCAAAGGTAAAAGATGTATATTTTTTCAAACTCCAGTACATATAAATAAACAGTTGTTAGCAGAGTGATGGAATTAATTAAGTCAAGATATTGTTGTTAATAACTGCTGGGGTATGCTGTACACCACAAGAAAGCGGTTCACATTCAAGGTCACGAAACCACAAGGATGGACAGAGGAATTTGCCCGCAATAATTGTCAAAGGCACCTTGTTCTCGTAGCTAGAAAGCCATCATCCCAATTATTTATTTATTTACTTTGTAGAGACTGAGAGCCACCATGGCCAGATGTCACTGTAGAATCAGGTTTATACTGGTAAGTTAAGTACCCACAGGGTACTTCCAGAATGTATACTGCTCAATAACCAGTTGACGGTCGTCTCGTTGATCATCACCACACTAGACATGATGTAGCAACATCACATCAGACAGTAAATAAAACTGGGCACAGATAAAGGTAAATTCTGACATAGATTAATTTAAAGGGTGAAGTACCACTAGTTACATATGAATGAGTAAAAAAAAAAAAATTGGAACAAAATGAATAGTTCGGCCATTCTAAAGGTTTGATCTATATGTATATATTTTCTCATCAGTCATAAAATAATGAATTAACAAGACTTCAGTTGAAAGCAGATGTCTGAAGAAACAATAGCTATACCATGAATACAAATCCTCATGGGCTGCAGACAAATACCTAATCTTTGAAACATTATTTTATCATAGATTTGCCTTGTGCTGCACATTACATTCCAATTGTTTATGACTGTCAGAATACAAATAATACAATAACATAATATTGGACTGGTTTTCATGAAGTACACATTAGTGAAAAGCATTGGCTTGCTGCAACATTGAACAGCACCTAACCTACTTTCTTCATCATTTCAAATTTTCCGTTCAAACATCCTACGTCACCTGAGATTTATAGCTGAGCAGTTTGCTGATTTGAGCAGACATTATGACAAAAGTAATATGCAGAACACCTTATATCTGTATCAGACAGATAGCATAATACATATAGATACCAGACATGGAGCAATCATCCAAGTATGTCTGAATACACAGTGCACCAAACCCTTCTAAAGATGGGCCTCTGCAGTCAATGAGCCGTGCACGTGCCACTGTTAAACCACAACATCGGCAACTACAACTGAAATGGGCATGTGACCATTGGCACTGGAAATTAGTACAGTTACAGAGCATTGCTCGGTCTGGTGAATTGTGATACTTTTTTAATCATGCTGATGGGAGGGTGCAAAGCCTCTGTCTTCCAAAGGAACAGATGGCGGTGGCTCTATTATGCTCTGAGGACATTCAAGTGGGCATCCATAGGTCCGGTGGAGCTCGTGCAAGGAGTATTGTACACCCCTTCTTAACAATTATGTTTTCCAATGGCAGTGGCATTTTTCAGCAAGATAATGCACCATGTCACAAAGCGAAGAGAGAGTGACCGAGTGGTTCGAGGAACACAGTGGCAAGTCCAGTTGATGTTCTGGTCCCCCAACTCACCATATCTGAAATTGGTCAGGATGTGACTGAACGTGGCGTCAAAGATCAGCATCCCTCCCTGGAATTTATGGGAATTAGGTAACTTATGTGGTGCCAGCTACCTACCAAGACCTCATTGCTTCCATACCACAATGCATTGCCACTGTCATCCCTGTCGGAAGCGGCCATACCGGTCATTAGGTAGGTGATCGTGCTGTTCTGGCTGATCAGTGTATGCACAAGTATATTATGTGTATTAATGACCTTGCGGACAATATTAAAAGTAAACTCAGGCTTTTTCCAGTTGATGCAGTTATCTATAATGAAGTACTGCCTGAATGAATCTTCATAAATATTCAGTTAGATCTTGATCAGATTTGAAAGTGGTGTTCTTCAACTTGATGTAAATGTTCACTAGTGTAAAATTGTGCACTTCACAAAATGAAAAAAGCATAGTAACCTGTAACTATAATATCAATGAGTCACTGTTGGAATCAGCAAACTTATACAAATACCAGGGTGTTACACTTTGTGAGGATATTAAAGGGGGATGATAACGTGGGCTGAGTCATGGGTAAAGAAGGTGCCATATTTTGATTTATTGGAGACTGCTGCGGAAATGCCCTCACTCTACAAAGGAGATTGCTTACAAAACACTCGTGTGACCCATCCTAGAATACTGCTCAAATGTGTAGGAACCGTACCAGATAGGACTAACAGGGGATATTGAACATATACAGGCAAGGGCAGCACAAATGGTCACAGGTTTGTTTAATCCATTAATCCAAGGGAGAGTGCCACAGAGATGCTGAAGGAATGGAAGTGGCAGGCTCTTAATAATAATTACAGCACACATGAAGGTATCCAAACAATCATTCTTCCTGCACTCCATATGTGAATGAAATGAGAAGAAATCCCTGTACCTGGTATATAAGGCTATCACCAAGAGAATCTTGTAAAATCAAATTCAGACAATTTACAATTTTGACAGTTCCATCTATGTATGTATGTGAAACTATCATGTATGTCAAAGCAAACTGTGCACTAATGCTAAACAGAGAAGTACACATTTGTAGCACAAAAGTTAAAGTTTGTTATCACATAGTCTGTTACCACATCAATGGTACTTGACTACAACTGGCTGATAAAGGTCCTGCTAAAGCTAGGTGCTTATTACACAACAGGCTACCAAACAGTTTACAAAATACAAAAGCATTACCAGTCTTTAAAACAAAAGTAAGAGAGTTCTAGACAATAGTTTGGCTGTACAAAGTTAAGGAATACTTTGGGAATAGTCCAAAAGAATCGGAAAGAAATTGCTCTACTATGGCACTTTCCTCAGAAATGTGTTACATATAAGGCATCGATGACAAGTAAATGTGAAAAGTTTCTTATGTTTTGTCAACACTCAAGTACTGCAGCTGAAAGAAAAGTTGAGTGCCTATATTTATTAAATTAAATTATAAATAAAGTTTTGGTTTTTCCTTTTCATTAATTATTATATGTATCTACACAAGTAAGTCTACTGTAAAATAACCTGTGTGCTCAGTTTCTAATTCGCCCTGTAACTGTAATTGTAAATGATATTGATGCATCCAATATCATTCTAAACAATGGCCATAAATAAGTAAATATTTGTTGAAAAGGAACACACTCACTCTCTCTCTCTCTCTGTGGTTTCAGTTGCCAGAGATGCAGTCATGTGTGTGAGTTGCATTTTGTGTGTGTGCGCGTGTGTGCACATGCACACATATGTGTCTGTCATCTATTTTTGACAGAGGCCTTTTGTGAGTCTCTTTGTTGTGGCCATCTGCGACTCAGTATCTCTGCTATATGGTTAGTAGCAACTTTCCTTTTCATAGTACTGTTACGTTTCATCCTGGATTTTACAGTGTTGAAATATTTGGTGATTTTAATATAGATGCAAATCCAAAGAATGTAGTAAATTTGAAGCTCACTGACATATTAAACTCATAAAATCTTTTAAATATACTACATCTACATCTACATCAATACTACACAAGCTACTGTATGGTGCATGGTGTAGGATGCCCTGAACAATTACTTCTTATTCCCTTTCCTGTTCCATTTGCAAACAGAACAAGGGAAAAATGACTGTCTACATTCTTCCATGAGAATCCTTATTTATCACGTCTAATCTTCATTATCCTTGCATGAAATGTAAGTTGGTGACAGTAGAATTGTACTGCAATAAGCCTCAGATGCTAGTTCTCTAAATTTTCTCAATAGTGTTCCTAGAGAAGAATGTTTCCTTACCTCCAGGGTTTCCCATTTGAGTTCCCTAAGCATCTCCACAATACTTGCATGTTGACTGAACTTACCAGTAACAAATATAATGGCCCACCTCTGAATTGTTTTATGTCTTCCTTTAATCTGACCCAAAAACTCAAATAGTACCATGGCTTTCACTAGTATGTCATCTGAATGATACTTTACTAAAAGTCAATCATTCACCTTCCCTACTACAGTCCTCACATGCTTGTTTCATTTCACATCGCTTTGTACCATTATGCCTAGACATTTAATTGACACGAATGTTTCGAGCATTACACTAGTAACACTTATTCAAGCATTTCTGGTTTGTTTTTTCTACTCATCCACATTAATTTACATTTTTAGACATTTAGAGCTAGCTGAGATTTATCACACCAAATAGAAATTTTTGTCTAAGATATCTTGTATTCTCCTAGAGTCAGTCAATGATGACAGCTTCCTGTGTGTGACAGCATCATCGACAAACGGCTGCAGATTGCCGCTCACCCTGTCTGACACATCATTTGAGCGTACAGAAAAAAATAGCAGTCCTTTCACATCTCCCTGGGGCACCCCTTACAATATCCTTGTCACTGACTGACACCAGCCCTCAAGTACAGCACACAGGGTCCTGCTACGTGAGAAGTCTTTGAGCCACTTTCATTTCTGGAGACCTAACCTTTATGCTCATGCCTTCAGTAACAGTCTGCAGTGGGGCACGATATCCAATGCTTTTTGGAAATCTGAGAATATGAAGTCACCCTGTTGCCCTTTTTCCATAGTTTGCAGTATATCATGTGAGAGAAAGGCAAGCTGAGCTTCACATGAGTAATACTTGCTAAAACCATGCTGATTTGTGGACATAAGTTTCACAGTATCTAGGAAATTTATTGCATTCGAATTCAGATTGTGTTCTACAATTTTGCAAGAAACCGAATGTTAATGATACTGGTCTGTAATTTTTTGGGTCCTTCGTTTTTCCTTCTTATACACAAGAGTCAACTGTGCCTTTTTCCAGGCACCTGGAACTTTTCAGTGGATGAGAGGTTCATTAATTCAAGCTAAGTAAAAGGGCAATGCCATAAACTACTCTTTGTAAAAGCTAATTAGGGTTCCATCTGGACCTGCGACTTATTTGTTTCTAACTATTTCAGTTATTTTGTTATGCCAGGGGTGACCATTACTGTGTCCACCATATGGAAGTCTTTGCAACAGATCAATGTTTGTATGATTGTCCTGTGTGGATGATTTCTTAATCACAAAATTTAAAACTTCAGCTTTCTTTTTGCTGTCTTCTACCTGCATGCAGGTTGGTCAATGAGTGACTGGATAAAAGCCTAAGACTTCATTAGTAGTCTTATAGATGACCAGAATTTTCTTGTGTTCTCAACAATATCTTTTGCTTAGGTATGACAGTTGTACGGATTACACATTTATCTTTTTACAGATGCTTGAATCTCTACTAACGTTTTCCTGTGATCATTTGTTCATTCTCTTTTGAACTGAGAGTGCAACAGCCTTTACTTTCCCAGTATTTTCCTAATTTCAGTGGTAAACCACAAAGGATATTTTCTGTCCTTCATCCACTTAATCAGTACATACATCTCCAGAGCATGATATACAGTCCATTTAAACTTTTCCTACAATTCCTCTACATCCATCATACTGGATGAAACATGGTACCTACCAGAATTAAAGAAAATGTGGAAGGAAGGACCCAAACATGTAACTTACTTTTCACACAACCTGTATATTTAACAATATACAACCATACCTGCAGCCTACATGTTATTGGGTCAAATGGCAGTGTTTACTATTGCACTGGACAAAGCCTCTGCTATTACATGCCTTTCTGCAACATATGAAAATTATATAAGCACCATTGATGACAAGAGTGTTTAAGTTACTCAAAACAGATGACATAATTTTTAATTAGAAGGCTGTATGTCTAAAGGTTCTGGGTTAATATGTGCTTAAAGATTAAACAGATTAGGAAACAATATGACAATGATAAAGCTTACTTAAAAGCAACCAACTTTCTAATTTCAATCAACAGCCAAGGTGCGATTGGATCCCAACCTGTCCCTTTTGACAATCTTATTTTGACTAATGCCCTGGTGACAGTTGGCTGTTAATATTTTCAAAGTTAAACTGATTTCAGTTATTAAGACCATTCTGAAGGAACGTCTTAAAACATCACTTGTGAATACTTAGTACAAGAGAACTCACTTGCCAGAACCACAAGATCCAGCTAAAATACACCAATAATGATCCGGTCTTTCAAACACACCTTAGTACAACAAGTTGTTCAGATTATAACTAAAGATTTAAAAATGTAAATGCAATCAAATAACTGAACTGGTTAACACCTAAATCTAACTAGAAGGTCCCTCTTTTGTTTAATGGCAACATGTGCATTAGTATAATTGTTCTGGCTGTATTTATGGCCAGGAGCTGGTCATTAGAACATTAATGACTGGGTGCAAACCAGAAAGGAAAGGAAATATAATAGTGGGACAAATTTTCAAATGACAACTAGTGTCTCAGTACAATATTATGGCCTCTATTAATGACCAAAGAGCCGACTGAGTAAAACTCTGAGGGTCAGGTACAAACCGGAAAATCATAAGCAGGGCAGGTAGGCAATGACAAAAATCAACACGAGGATTACAGAATGTTACTTCACTTTATCAGCAAGCAGTTCCTTGGATCCATGGTGCGTTACAGTGGTTACTGAGTGGTGCCAATGAAAGCCAGGTAGAAGAGGGCAGCCAGGCCACAAGCAGTCTTCCAACACAAATGTTGCCAACCAACTGACAGGATGTCAGCTTGCTGCTTGTAGTCAATGCTGACCTCAGTGAAGTACTCTGGTATCGTAACTCTGCAGAGGCCCTCCTTGCACAGCTTGTGGTTTCGGCCACTTGGACCTAGTAGCCACCTCTTGTTGTGATGCTACTGCAATCGGCAAACTTTGTGCCTCCCTTCTCAGGCCAGCAGACCCCTCTCAAGGACCTTTTAAGGACACAGACCACAGATATCCACTCTTTCTCACAGATATTGGCAATGGGGCCACAAGAGTGATAGTCGATACAGTTCTTGAGCCACTGGTGCCAGACAGAACAGTCTACTAACTCAATGGCGCCACATCTCAACATCCCCCTCTCAAACCTGAACAAGCCTTCCCCCAGATCTAAGAACCCTTCACTCTGCTGGAAATTTTAATCTGTATGAGATGAGCTTCCTCTTTTCTGGGTCCCTGACCAAAAGATTGACTGGGCTTAAAATTTTGACAATGGAATATGGACCTAGGAAATGTGGGGCAAGTTTCTCTAAACATTTATCCTGGGAAGTCCACCCAGAAATGTTTCTGATGTAGACAACATCCCCTATCTCCCCTTGAAAGGGGCACTTGTTTCTGTTATAGTGACAGGCCTGAAAATCGTGAACATTCCTAATATTTGGTCCCTTTGCTCTCTAAGTACCTTCGGACTGATAGATGGAGGTGAAAGATGATTTATCTTACATAAATTGGAGAGTCAGGAATTCACAGGATATGCAAGCATTAGGCTAGCTGGGGTGGCATGGGATTCTTCATTCCACATGGAGTTAAACACTAAGTTTAATCAGGGTGAGGTTGTATCCCACTTCTTGGGTGATTTATGGTGGTAAATAATCAATGCTGACTTCAAGTTGCAGTTAATCCTTTTGGCACAGGAACTGTAAGGATAATAAGGTGTGGTGGTAACATGATTTATCCCATTGCCAAAACAGAATTGTCTAAACAATCTTGACAGAAATCCAGGAATGTTATCCATAACCAATGGCTGCAGTGGCCCAAACCATGTAAATACATTAGTACCATGAGAGGTGGTGATAAGAGCGCTCTCACCCCAGCTAGGTATGAACCTGGAGAAGGTGTCCACTACTATGAGAATATACAGATTGCCTTTTTTTGTCCAGGGAAGCTGGCCCACATAATAAACAAACAATTTGTCCAGTGGATGCTCTTCCCATTCCGACTGCAGCAATCCCCTTGCCAGGGAGTTACTTGGTCTTCCATTCTTACAATCTCGGCATTCTTTGACTAAACCTCTAATGTTTTTATAAAGTGTTGGCCAGGTCAGCTGCTCCTTGACTATCTCTAACGTTTTATAAAGTCATGAAAGTACCGGAAGACCAGAATAACTAAGGGTCAAGGGAGATAAAATCTAGCTACCCCAGACCTACCCCTGCAGTTACACAGAATCCCATTCTTCAGAAAACAGTCACTGGATTCCTGTCCATCTAGTATTTGCTTCCTGAGCCACCCCCCCCCCCCCCCCCCCAAAATGGGTATTATTCTTGTTCAGTTTACAAATTATTAAACAGTTTGGGTACCTCAGCAAGGATAGTACATACTAGTTAACTGTCTGGCATTTCCTCATCAAGCTCATGCTGTTGGAAAATCCTGCTAAGGGCATCAGCAGACTGATTATCAAAGCCCTCAATGTCCTGAACCTTAAAATGGAAAGCCAAAATGCGGACCGCCCATCTTGCAATACGCTCTGTCTTCTTAGGACAAGCTAGGTCCCAACTAAGGACCTAATTATCCATCTCTAGATCAAATTCATTATGTTTGAGATAGAACCAAAATTTTTCCAGAGCAAATAACACAGCTAACACTTCACACGCATATACCGAGTAATTGAGTTCAGGCCCCTCCAGATGTTGGGAAGCAGATGCCTGATATCTTGATCTTTCTGTAAAAGAACTGCTGCGATACTAGTAATGCAAGCATCAGTGTGGACCACAAATCATTTCTTAAAGTCAGGTATGGCTAAAACCAGTGGGTTGGAAATCACAGTTTTGATTCCCTCAAAGGCTGCCTGCTGACTTTCAGCTCACATGAATTTCTCATTATTTCTGCATAACAAATTTAATGGAGCTGAAGGTTGCACAGAGTTTGGGACAAATTTGTGGAAATAATTAGTCATTGCTACAAATCAGGCAACCTCCCTCTTATTTCGTGGTTGCGGAAAATTCCTCAATGCCTTAGTTCACTCTGGATCAATGCTAATTCAATCACCAGATACCAAGTGACCCAAAAATGACACTTGGTGCTTAGCCAAGGTTATCTTTGAGGATTTCACAGTCAGGACCACATCCCTAAGCCTGGAGAGTTCCTTCCAGATGTGAGATGTGCTCTAAATGCTCTTCAAAGGAGGCACTGAATATGACTGCATTGTCCCAATAACTGAAGACACAATTAAACTTTGAATCACCTAAAATTTTATCCAATAAATGGGATAAAACTGCTGCACTGATTGACAAACCAAATGGAACTCGGATGAACTCATATAAATTCCAATCCAGGGTGAAGGCGTTGAGATGCTTAGATTCCTCTGTTAAGGGTATCTGGTAATAAGCCTGATTAAGATCTAACACAGTAAACCAATATGCTCCCTAAAACCAGGTCAAACAGCTGTGGAGTGGCACGAAATTCAAGATCACCTTTTAATTGAGAAGCCTGTGATCAACCACAGGTCAGAAATCCTGCCCCTGATCTTTAGGTACTAAGAAAAGTGGGGAGGTGGATGGTCTTATGACTCCATCTTTTAAGAAGGTGACAAGTGATATGGTGACTGGCAAACCAGCACATCATCCATAACATGAATATGGTATCAACTGATGTCTGTGACTCCCAACCTGTCATGAAGTACTTCGGGAAATTCTCCCAAAAGTTCACTTAACTGGAAAATAATAAGGAGGGCAGGTAGGCAATGACACAAATGACCATGAGTATTACAGAATGTTACTCTCCTTTATCAGCAAGCGGTGCCATGGATCCACTGTGCTTACTGAGTGTGCCAATGAAAGCCAGGCAGAAGAGGGCAGCCAGGCCACAAGTGGTCATCTGACATTAATGTTGATAACCAACCGACAAAATGTCAGCCTGCTGCTTGTAGTTGATGCTGATCCCAGTGAAGTACTCTGGTATCTTCACTCTGTGCAGGCCCACCTTGCATAGCTCACGGCTTTGGCCATTCAGACCTCATGACCATCTCTTGTCGCAATGCTACCACCAATCTCCAAACTTCGTGCCTCCCTTCTCAGGCCAGTGAACCCCGTGTATATATCGGCAAGCAAAGACCTTCTAAGGACACAACCCACAGATGCCCACTCTTCCTCATAGATATTGACAATGGGGTTGCACGAGGGACAGTTGGTACTTCTCTTGAGTCAGTGGCTCCAGTCTACTAACTCAATGGCACCACGGCTCACTGGAACAAAATGATGTCAGTTCATTATCTAAGTGGGGATGCCAACAACTACTTACACTATGTGATCAAAAGTGTCCAGACACCTGGCTGAAAATGAGGTGCAAGTCCGTGGTGCACTCCACCGGTAATACTGGAATTCAATATGATTGTTGGCCATCCTTACCCTTGATGACAGCATCCACTCTCTCAGGCATGCATTCAACGAGGTGCTCAATGGTTTCTTGGGGAATGGCAGCCCATTCTTCACAGAGTGCTGTACTGAGGAGAGGTGCTGATGTCGGTTGGTGAGACTTGGAATGAAGTCGGCATTCCTAAACATCCCAAAGGTGTTTTACAGGTTTCAGGTCAGAACTCTGTGCAGGCCAGTCCATTACAGGGATGTTGTTGTCATGTAACCACTCTGCCACAGACAGTGCATTATGAACAGGTGCTCAATCATGTTGAAAGATGCAATCGCCATCCCTGAATAGCTCTTCAACAGTGGCAAGCAAGAAGGTGCTTAAAACATCAATGTAGCCTGTGCTGTGATAGTGCCACACAAAACAACAAGAGGTGCAAGGTCACTTGATGAAAAACATGACCACACAATAACACCACCGCCTCCATATTTTACTGTTGCCACTGCACATGCTGGCAGATGACATTCACTGGGCATTCGCCATATCCACACCTCGCCATTCGATCACCACATTTTGTACCATGATTCATCACTCCACACAATGTTTTTTCACTGTTTAATCATTCAATGATTACGCTCCTTACACCAAGCAAGACATCGTTTGGCATCTACTGGCATGATGTGTGGCTTATGAGCAGCCGCTCAACCATTAAATCGAAGTTTTCTCACCTCCCACCTAACTGTCATAGTACCTGCAGTGGATCCAGATGCAGTTTGGAATACCTATGTGATGGTCTGCGTAGATGTATGCCTACTACACACTGTGACTCTCTTAAACTGTCAGTCAACAGACGATGTCGGCCTGTACGCTTTTGTGCTGTTTCCACTTCACTATCACATTGAAAACAGTGGTCCTAGTTATGTTTAGGAGTGTGGAAATCTTGCATAAAGATGTCTGACGCAAGTGACACCCAATCACCTGAACATGTTGGAAGTCTGTGAGTTCTGCAGAGAGACATTCTGCTCTCTCACGATGTCTAATGACTACTGAGGTTGCTGATATGTTGTACTTGGCAGAAGGTGGCAACACAATGCACCTAATATGAAAAACGTATGATTTTGGGGGTGTCCTGACACTTTTGATCACATAGTGTATCTGCTGTTTCTAGCTCAAGACAGTTTTTGGAAAATATGTTCAAAAGTACTTTTCAAGATTGTCTGTCTGTACCCCTGCAATGAATCTGTATGTACCAGTCCATACTCAGTAGGTTAAAGACACCTAAAATTAATGTTGTATAATCTGGGTATTTAGGTGCTTCTGACTGAAGACTTTCTTGAATGACTGTAGAACTGTCACAATGAAATTGGGTAACCAGTAAAAACATGCAACAATTAACTTGATTTCATCTAGACCTGTTAGACATGACCAGGTAAATTCACTGTCACATTCGAATTCAGTATCAGTAGAGTCAATATTTTTGTTAACTGCAATGAAGCCTCAGCTTCTTGTTGCATCAGGTACTAGAGTAAATGACAAATACTCCACTAAAATGGATTATTCTATAACCACCAGGAATTTTTATAGGTCAGGTAGCCTAGCTTTAAATTATTTTGATCACTTTTGTCATGTGGTAGAGTACATAAATTCAGTCATAGAAAAATAACAGAGGATGTTCTGCTGAAATTAACTCCGAATAGATTGAATAGTAATGCCTTTAAATACAATCAGAGGAGAAATGAGGTTCTGTGTACCAGGTGTAAGGAACTGATAACAAATGGAATAAGTTCTATGAAACCCTGATGAGACATTATGACTATTGCCACTGTTTCAGAGAAACCCTTCAGGTACTTAAACATTACCAAAATGGAAGTAATCCTAGAATGAAATTCCCCCAAATCTGATTAGGCTCAGTCAAATATACATCTAAACCTACTTTATAAAGCTAATGCTGTACAGTTTTTGAAGGAGAAATGAAATGAGGCAAAGAAAACTTTTAACACTGAAATTGCTAATCTTAGGAAATGGATTAGCAACAAAACAATAGAGCAGTCTGATAATAAAAGTAAAGCTTTCTGAGAACTAATTCAAGAATGAATTTAAGTTCAAAGCTGATGAACATGAACCATTTAGCATAAGACATGATGGTGAAACATCCAAACACAATCTCTATATATAATGCCCTGACTGACTGCCTCATCATTGCCCAGTCCAGTGATAGATAGGATAGAAACTTGAAATTTGGAGGTGTGGATCTTATATTGCCGGTGTCATTTAAGCAGGGATTTTTTGAAATACCAACATCAAGGGGGTGAAATATGGGATGAAGGGTTTTTTCAAAAATGTTTCTATTAAGGCAATTTTGAAGCTAGACTTACAAAAATTGGTATTTGGTTTCTTGGTCAGGAACAAAGAATTAAGTGTTTCAGCATTTTTGGAAATTTAACAAGAGACTAGACTGTTGTTTCAGTTGTTAAGGCTTTCTCTAACTGATACTTGTATTACTGTCCATGTTTAACACCTCTTGAGTTGTCTCACCAAATATTGTTTATATATTACTTGATTCATTTATTTAATGCAAACTGTTACAAAGTTCTGTACCACCACACTCTCAAAGGCTGCATTTACAATATGTTGCCTCAGATGACTCCATTTTCCTGCATCTATTTATTTCTGTTTATCTTATTGATATTGCTTAAGTTTCTTATGTATTCAGTAGATACATTAGTAGTAGTATTATCTTTATTCATCTGTAGATGTCTTTTTACAAGGGCATAGGACATGGCAAAGTATTTATAAGTTTATATCAATTTAAAATAAGCTAATTTGTGTACACAAAAATTTACAGAATTCTAGTTGGAGACAATCATTAAATCTACTCCTGCAGTGTTATTATTATTTTTTTGTATAACATTTTTTATGAAACCCCTACTCTGTTTTATCTAAGTAATCCTTCAATGTATAAAATGTATTGCATAATAGGTAATTTTTAGCTGCCTTTTTAAATAAGTGTATTTTTGTAATTTCTTTAATCTCTTTTGGTAATTTATTGTACAGTTTTATTCCATGGTAGAAAATGCTGTTTTGAGTTTTATGTTTATTTTTTCTTGGTAAATGTAAGTTGAGTCTATATCTTGTTGCATGGTCATGGACAGAGCTGTTTGTGCAGTAATTACCAATGTTATTTTTGATGTGTACAACTGACTGGCAAATGTATTCACATGGAGCAGTTAAAATCCCTAGTGTTTTGAACAGATCTTTACAATGAGCTTGACTAGTATTTTTGGTTATTGTTCTTATGGCTCTTTTCTGGAGTTTGAAAATTGCATTCATATTCTGTGCATTTGTTCCCCAAAAAAGAAGGCCATAGCTAAGAATTGAGAGAACATATGAATAATATGTAACTAAAAGGCAAAAAAATGGTTCAAATGGCTCTGAGCACTATGTGACTTAACTTCTGAGGTCATCAGTCGCCTAGAACTTAGAACTAATTAAACCTAACTAACCTAAGGACATCACACACATCAATGCCCGAGGCAGGATTCGAACCTGCGACTGTAGCAGTCACTCGGCTCCAGACTGTAGCACCCAGAACCGCACGGCCACTCCGGCCGGCAACTAAAAGACACTGCATGTTAGACACTGATGATAGGATTATAAGGGTATAACATGCTGATGATTGTTTCTTCTTTTAATAGGTTTGTGTATCACTCTCCATTTTTTATACCTCCTGATGTAGCCTTGTCAAGTACTAATTTTATTTTATTAGTTTTGTTTATTAATAGAAACTGTTATGTAGGCATGCTGTTCCTATTTTGTGTTAAAGTTTTTCCTGTTTAGTCCATTTTTATCTATTTACTTGACAGTCTTCAATGCACTACCACCACACTGTCAAAGATGTTGCTTGCTGTATGTTTTTGCTTCTCTTTCAATGTTGTTTGTAAACATTGCAACTTCTTTGGTGAAAATACGCAGTAAATATCTGAAGATGGCCTTGTAAGCCGAAAACCGGTTAACACAACAAAAGTAATGTTGTAGAGCAAAAACAAACTGGTGCTTTTCATTTATTATAATGTTGTTCTACCAAGAACTGAAGGAAGATTCTGTTAACATAATATTTTGTTAATGTAATTACTGTCATATTATTATTTATGACATTTACAAAATCCAGCATTCCGCTGGCTCTATGCAAATAAAATGTAACTACCTAAATAAATCTTCAGGCCAATGGTGGCCCAAACTCTTTGGGCTTCCAGATTTAGGTTTCCCATTTTCTCCACTGCTTATAGTGATTGCCTGGATTGTTACTTAGAAAGGACACACTCAATTTCTCTTTCCTTCCTTTCCCAATATGATCTCATCCCCAATCTCTGATGACCTCATCCTGATAGCATATTAAACACTTATATTCCATGGCAACCTGAAGACCGGTATAACAGTTTGCCTCTTCAGGAACTGACAAATATTCTCCAACCACAGAATTTCAAAAAAATGCAAACTTTCCAATCTGTTCTGTAGGGATAATGTGTCAACAAAAATAACCAATGTTTGAAAATATTACTGGATAGATATAAGATCTACTTGCCAAGTGTTGACTGGAGAAAACACATACAAGGATCATGGAAATACACAAGCATTTGGAGCCATTGGCTCCTTCTTCTGGCAGGAGGACTGAAGGGAAAGGTAGAGTGATGAAGGAAGAAGGTGGGTGAGATTTAGGAAACAGTGAGAGTTATGGAAAAGTTGCCCCGAACCTAGGGTCATGGGAGACTTTATGGATTGGATGATGGAGAATAGGGTACTAAGCAAGATAGAGATTACTGAAAAATAAATCATGCAAGAGTCAATAAGAGCAGAAAGTAAAGTGCATTATACATGCTAGACAGGTGTTGGAGAGGGCAGTGAGGTGGGGGAATAGGCAGGTTGCAAAATTAAAGATATAGAAAAACGGAAGGGGAGTGAAAAACAGCAACAGTTACTGAAAATAAAAGCTGAGATCACAGAAACTAGCACAAATGAAGGCCAGGTGGCTGGTAAGAACCAACCACATGGCAGTTCCAACATGCAGAATTCTGAGAAACTTGTGAGAGGCACATATCTGGAAACAGGCACTGAGGTCATAACAGTCATGTTGTAGAGCATCCTCTGATACAGGATATTGTGTGTTGCCAGTATACATCTTCTGTCTATGCCCACAAATTGTAACTGATAACTTGGGCAAACAGTGTTCATCTATATCTACATCATACACCACAAGCCACATATAGGTGTATGGTGGAGGGTGCTCTTTGTACCACTAACTGAGTCCTCCATTCATGAACAGCACTTGGAAAGAAGCCTCGTATTGGCTCTGCTTTCTTGAATTTTCTTCTTGTGGTCATTACATGAAATGTATGTGGGAGAAAGTAATATGTCATCTGACTGTTCCCAGAAAGCGCTCTTTCAAAATTTCAATAGTAAATCTCTCTCAGTGATGCACAATGTGTCTCTTATAACATCTGCCAATGGAGTTTGTTGAGCATCTCCATAACACTCTCACGCAACTAGGTGATGATGTAATGAAACATGCCACTCTTCATTGGATCTTCTCTATCTATGCTATCAGTCCTATTAGATTAGATTAGATTAGATTAATACTAGTTCCATGGATCATGAATACGATATTTCGTAATGATGTGGAACGAGTCGAATTTTCCAATACATGACATAATTAGGTTAATTTAACAACATACTTAAGTTAATATAACAACTTTATTTTTTTGTGTGTTTTTTATTTTTATTTATTAATTTTTTTTAATTTTTTTATTTTTATTTTTTTTATTTTTTTTTTAATAATTTTTTTTCTTAATTTATATCTAAAAATTCCTCTATGGAGTAGAAGGAGTTGTCATTCAGAAATTCTTTTAATTTCTTCTTAAATACTTGTTGGTTATCTGTCAGACTTTTGATACTATTTGGTAAGTGACCAAAGACTTTAGTGCCAGTATAATTCACCCCTTTCTGTGCCAAAGTTAGATTTAATCTTGAATAGTGAAGATCGTCCTTTCTCCTAGTATTGTAGTTATGCACACTGCTATTACTTTTGAATTGGGTTTGGTTGTTGATAACAAATTTTATAAGAGAGTATATATACTGAGAAGCTACTGTGAATATCCCTAGATCCTTAAATAAATGTCTGCAGGATGATCTTGGGTGGACTCCAGCTATTATTCTGATTACACGCTTTTGTGCAATAAATACTTTATTCCTCAGTGATGAATTACCCCAAAATATGATGCCATATGAAAGCAATGAGTGAAAATAGGCGTAGTAAGCTAATTTACTAAGATGTTTATCACCAAAATTTGCAATGACCCTTATTGCATAAGTAGCTGAACTCAAACGTTTCAGCAGATCATCAATGTGTTTCTTCCAATTTAATCTCTCATCAATGGACATACCTAAAAATTTGGAATATTCTACCTTAGCTATATGCTTCTGATTAAGGTCTATATTTATTAATGGCGTCATACCATTCACTGTACGGAACTGTATGTACTGTGTCTTATCAAAATTCAGTGAGAGTCCGTTTACAAGGAACCACTTAGTAATTTTCTGAAAGACAGTATTGACAATTTCATCAGATAATTCTTGTTTCTCAGGTGTGATTACTATACTTGTATCATCAGCAAAGAGAACTAACTTTGCCTCTTCATGAATATAGAATGGCAAGTCATTAATATATAATAAGAACAACAAAGGACCCAAGACTGACCCTTGTGGAACCCCATTCTTGATAGTTCCCCAGTTTGAGGAATGTGCTGATCTTTGCATGTTACGAGAACTACTTATTTCAACTTTCTGCACTTTTCCAGTTAGGTACGAATTAAACCATTTGTGCACTGTCCCACTCATGCCACAATACTTGAGCTTGTCTAGCAGAATTTCATGATTTACACAATCAAAAGCCTTTGAGAGATCACAAAAAATCCCAATGGGTGGTTTTCGGTTATTCAGATCATTCAAAATTTGACTGGTGAAAGCATATATGGCATTTTCTGTTGAAAAACCTTTCTGGAAACCAAACTGACATTTTGTTAGTACTTCATTTTTACAGATATGTGAAGCTACTCTTGAATACATTACTTTCTCAAAAATTTTGGATAAAGCTGTTAGAAGGGAGATTGGGCGGTAATTGTTGACATCAGATCTATCCCCCTTTTTATGCAAAGGTATAACAATAGCATATTTCAGTCTATCAGGGAAAATGCCCTGTTCCAGAGAGCTATTACACAGGTGGCTGAGAATCTTACTTATCTGATGAGAACAAGCTTTTAGTATTTTGCTGGAAATGCCATCAATTCCATGTGAGTTTTTGCTTTTAAGCAAGTTTATTATTTTCTTAATTTCAGAGGGAGAAGTGGGTGAGATTTCAATTGTATCAAATTGCATAGGTATGGCCTCTTCCATTAACAGCCTAGCATCTTCTAATGAACACCTGGATCCTACTATATCCACAACATTTAGAAAATGATTATTAAAAATATTTTCAACTTCTGACTTTTTGTTCGTAAAGCTTTCATTCAATTTGATGGTAATACTGTCTTCCTCTGCTTTTGGTTGACCTGTTTCTCTTTTAATAATATTCCAAATTGTTTTAATTTTATTATCAGAGTTGCTGATTTCAGACATGATACACATACTCCTGGATTTTTTAATAACTTTTCTTAATATAACACAGTAGTTTTTATAATTTTTGATAGTTTCTGGGTCACTACTCTTTCTTGCTGTCAGATACATTTCCCTTTTCCGGGTACAAGATATTTTTATACCCTTAGTAAGCCATGGTTTGTTACAAGGTTTCTTACGAGTATATTTAACTATTTTCTTGGGGAAGCAGTTTTCAAATGCATTTACAAAAATGTCATGAAATAAATTATATTTTAAATTGGCATCAGGTTCACGGTACACCTCATCCCAGTCTAACTGCTGTAGGCTTTCCCTGAAGTTTGCAATTGTTAAATCGTTGACTGAACGTACTACTTTGGAGGACTGTTTAGTATTGCTGAATGGAGCTATGTCATATATTGTAACTAGCTGTGCACCATGATCAGAAAGACCATTCTCAACAGGCTGAGCATTTATCTGGTTAAACTTATCTTGGTCCACAAAGAAGTTATCTATCAGTGAGCTGCTATCCTTTACCACCCGAGTAGGAAAATCAATAACGGGTGTCAAATTGAAAGAACCGAGTAATACTTCAAGGTCATTTTTCCTATTACCCTCTTTCAGAGAATCTACATTGAAGTCCCCACAAATAATAATTTGCTTCCCCCTGTCTGACAGATAGCACAACAAGGAGTCCAAATTTTTCAGAAATAGATGGAAATTTCCTGATGGGGACCTATATACAGTTACAATTATAAATGTGCCTTTATTTAATTTAAGCTCACAGGCACGTGCTTCTATATGTTTCTCTACACAAAACTTTTTTGTTTCTATACTTTTTGCACAATGATAACTTTTGACATATATGGCAACTCCTCCTTTCTCCATATTTTCTCTCATTACATGTGCAGAGAGCTTATAACCACTTACATTTACCTTATCCATATCAGTAACAATGTGATGCTCAGACAGGCATAGTATATCTATTTCATTCTCAGCTTCTAAATCTTCTAAACAAACCAGAAGCTCATCTACTTTATTCTTTAAACTCCCAATATTTTGATGAAATATACTTACATTATTTTTAATTATACTTTTATGAGAACCTTTCCTTATTCTAACATTTGCAGTACTCTCCTGTCTGAGTTTCTCATTGTGCTTAGGCCTAGTTCCTATACCAGTGGTCACATGGTGTTCAGAGAGGCAGATTATGTCAACTGGGTTGGGTGACTTTAATTCATCAATGCAATTACCTAGGACTGAGATACAACTTGGTGGAGATAAAATTTCTGGTGATTGGTGAAAATTTATAATTGGTAGCTGTGATTGGTGATCTAATGTGCTAGAATTGTGCTGTTTAATTTCTTTCCTAAACTGAAGATTTGTTTCAATCCTGACCTCTCGTAGAACTTGACATCTTTCTGTCTTACCTATCCTAAAAAAGATGCTGCTCCAACACCTGTAACCACTGGTATTTTACCATTCATGGCAGTGCCTCCCCCCCTTAAATTTCCTGCTATTACCCCAGCCAGTTTCCCCTTCCCTTTCCTGTTGAGATGTAGGCCGTGCCTGGTATAGTCCCACCTACTGAGATAATCAACAGGAACCACACCAATATGAGCCCCCGCACCTGACCCAAGCAGCCGTTCCAACTCCAAATTAACTCTCCCAACAGAAGAGTCCAAATGAGGCTGGTCATGGCGTCTCAGGACAGATACAAACTCAACATTTGTGTGTCTCGATGCCGACGCAATCTTTACCAGATCACACTCTATACTGTACCCAGGATCTCTGTCGATGCTGTTCCCTGGCCCTCCCACAATAACCACGGTGACTTCCCTGGTAAATCCTTTACAGAGTGAACCTAAATCCTCTGTCACCTGATCCAGACTAGCACTTGGTTTGAAAAAATTTGTGACCTGGTATTCTGGTCCTAATTCCTCCTGCAGAAGTTGGCCTACACCTCTGGCATGAGAACTGTCTAACAACAAAACTTTCTTCCTTTTCGATGACTTTCCTACATTCTTTTTCAATTTCCTATTGAAAGTTTGTTGTGTCCTGTCTACACCTACCTCTGCTTGAGGCTCATCAGTTTCTAACTGAAGCAACAGGTCAAACTTATTTTTGACATTCACCACAAAACTGTCAGACTTAGTTCTAGGCCTGTTCCTTCTGCTACCTGTTGCCACTTCCCACCTCTCTTTGCCCTTCTCCCTCCTTAACCTGTCCAGATCTTCCCTAGCCTGATCTAGCTCAGCCTGAAGGGCAGCAATTTTCCCCTCCTGTTCCACTATCTTCCTATCTCTGCTGCAAATCCTACATAACCACTGATGAGCCTGATCCACTTTCCCAACACCCACGCCACTGCAGTCCCCCCAGTGAAAAAAACTACTGCATCCATCACACCAAACCCCGGAACTAACAATTCTACGGCAAGTCAGGCACTTCTCACTCATGGCAAAAATAATACTTTAGCTAGAATAAATCAATTAAATTACCGAAAATCAAAAAAGACGTTACAAGAATTAAGCCTATTCACAAATGTGTATAAGCAAGTTTCTGATTTAAAATTCCGCTGTTTTTCTGAGATCTGTATTAAAACAACGAAGGTATACGCTATTTATTATATATTTCACTCGATGGAATGAAAAAAAGGACAATTAAACGAGATACTTTAACTTTGATTCTCGAAAAACGTTACGAGAATTAGGCCTATAAACAAATGTATATAGGCAAGTTTCTGATATAAAATTACGTTGTTTTTCTGAAATCTGTATTAAAACAATGAAGTTATACGCTATTTACGGTAGTTTACTTATTTGTTACCGAGAAACTAGTTAAATTACCGTGAAACAAGAAACAAACACGTTTACAAAATTTAAGCCTAAGAGCGACTTCGCGAAGTTACGATCTTTTCGTGTTTTCTGAAAAAAATATCTGGTACAGATCCCAGACAGATAAACAGTACTCATCAATCAGTCAGACAAGCACCTTGTAAGCCACTTCCTTCATGGATGAGTTATATTTCCTAAAGATTATTCATATGAATCTAAGTTTGGCTTCTGCTTTTCCAACTACTTGTTTTATGTGGTCATTCCCCTTAAGGTTGCTCTGAATAGTTACTCCTAGATATTTTGTGGCAGATACTATTTCCAGTGGTTTTTCATCAATAGTGTGGCTACAGAATAGCGGATTTCTTTTTCTATGTAAGAACAATATGTTACATTTATTTACATTCTGGGTCAACTGCCAACTATTCATCAATTCTCTGAAGCTCATTCTGCAAATCATTACTGTCTTATGGCATTGCTACTTTGACTGCAACATCAGTGAACATTCCACGTGGGAAAAATATATCTAAAAACAAAGATGATGTGACTTACCAAACTAAAGTGCTGGCAGGTCGATAGACACACAAATATACACACAAAATTCAAGCTTTCGCAACCAATGGTTGCTTCATCAGGAAAGAGAGAAGGAGAGGGAAAGACGAAAGGATGTGGGTTTTAAGGGAGAGGATAAGGAGTCATTCCAATCCTGGGAGAGGAAAGACTTACCTTAGGCGGAAAAAAGGACAGGTATACACTCGCACACACACCCATACCCAACCACACATACACAGACACAAACCCTGGGGGTTGCCTAATACTACCTGCCTCCATTGTGGCATGGTGTATTGCTGGTGGGATGTCAGATATCAGTGAAACCTTTGCACTGCACTTGCCGAGAAATTGAGAATGCTAAGTCTGGCAAGTAAAATGTCAAAGCTGACAGTGTCAAAGGCATTACTATACTGTAATAAGCTCATAATAGTTGCTTCTTGTGCATCCATGGCAATGTCTGCTTGTGCCTGTGCACGTGCGGCTGGACACGGGTGTGTATGCGAGCGCACACCCGCCCCTCCCTCCCCCCAAGGCAAGTCCCCCCACTCCCGGGACTGGAACAACTCCCCACCTTCTCCCCCAAAAAACCCACATCCCCCCATCCCTCCCCCTGTTCACAACAGAATCAACAAGCCCAGCTATAACCAACACTTTTTCGCCTTTTTTCACACCAGATCTCCAGTTGCTTTCCAGTTCACCCTTATCTCTCCCCATATATTTATATTTTTATTTTCATTTTCATTTCAACCTCATGTTACACTTTCCACCTTCTAATACCATGTCACCCTCACACCATCCCCACAATGACCCCATTAAGTTTTATTTACATTCCCTCCGCAAACATGCCTTTGCCCTAGCCAGATTACACTACCATATTTTATTTTCTCAAGCTTGTCTGACATTTGGCATTACCCCCAAAGGCCTCACACTTACAGTTCCCATCTCTGGCTGTAACGATTCTTTCCATCAGTCCCTATACCAGTTCCAAACTGAACAATCCATTGCTGTCACCCACCTAATCCTTCACCAACACATCAACTCAGCCAATGAACACACCCGTCAACTCCTATCCTTAATAAAAGTCCTCAGTCTTTCCTCTCCCACATCCACACCAGCTGTTCAGAGCATCCTCCTACAGGCCAACCGCAAATTAGAACAGCATGCCACCCTCCACCTCAAAAAACTATCCAATCTCCTGGTTTCCCACCTCTGGAAAGGCAACTCTCTCACCCTTCACAACCTTTCCAGCAAACCTCAACCTCCTCTCATTGCACACAGACCCAGTCTCTCCCATCTACTCAATCTCCCACTTCCAGCTCCACTCCCCCCAAAACCTCAAAATTCCAATCAACACAATCTGGAACCACAACACCCTAATTCAGTAGTTAACCTCTCTCCCAATCCGAAATCTCTGTCCTATCCAAAGGCCTCACCTTCAGCCCCACTCCCAGATTGAACCAAACAGCCCTTGTCAAAGATTTACTGTCCTACACCCGTACTCTCTGCTGGAAATATCACTTTGCCACGAAGAAAAATGATCCTAATCCTACTCCTAATGATCCAACTCCCCAAGACACTATCCAAATTGAACCCTGCCTGGAACAGTTCCGTCCTCCGTCACAGCGGGACCCACCTCCTCTTCCTCAAAATCACCCTCTCCAAACTCTCCAGGAATTTCTGACTTCCAGCCTTGCCTCTCAATCCCTCTTAAAAAACCTTAATCCTACTCCCAACATCACCACTGCTGAAGCCCAGGCTATCCGTGATCTGAAGGCTGACTGATCCATCGTCATTCTTCCGGCAGACAAGGGTTCCACGACCGTGGTACTTGATCGTTGGGAGTATGTGGCTGAGGGACTGCGTCAGCTTTCAGACAATACTACTTACAAAGTTTGCCAAGGTAATCCCATTCCTGATGTCCAGGCGGAGCTTCAAGGAATCCTCAGAACCTTAGACTCCCTACAAAACCTTTCACCTGACTCCATCAACCTCCTGACCCCACCAACACCCCGCACCCCTGCCTTCTACCTTCTTCCTAAAATTCACAAACCCAATCATCTCGGCCATCCCATTGTAGCTGGTTACCAAGCCCCCACTGAACGTATCTCTGCCTATGTAGATCAACACCTTCAATCCATTACATGCAGTCTCCCATCCTTCATCAAAGACACCAACCACTTTCTCGAACGCCTGGAATCCTTACCCAGTCTGTTACCCCCGGAAACAATCTTTTTAACCATTGATGCCACTTCCTTATACACAAATATTCCGCAAATCCAGGGCCTCGCTGTGATGGAGCACTTCCTTTCATGCCGATCACCTGCCACCCTACCTAAAACCTCTTTCCTCATTACCTTAGCCAGCTTCATCCTGACCCACAACTTCTTCACTTTCGAAGGCCAGACATACCAACAATTAAAGGGAACACCCATGGGTACCAGGATGGCCCCCTCGTACGCCAACTTATTCATGGGTCACTTAGAGGAAGCCTTCTTGGTTACCCAGGCCTGCCAACCCAAAGTTTGGTACAGACGTATTGATGATATTTTCATGATCTGGACTCGCAGTGAAGAACAACTCCAGAATTTCCTCTCCAACCTCAACTCCTTTGGTTCCATCAGATTCACCTGGTCCTACTCCAAATCCCATGCCACTTTCCTTGACATTGACCTCCATTTGTCCAATGGCCAGCTTCACACATCCGTCCACATCAAACCCACCAACAAGCAACAGTACCTCCATTATGACAGCTGCCACCCATTCCACATCAAACGGTCCCTTCCCTACAGCCTAGGTCTTCGTGGCAAACGAATCTGCTCCAGTCTGGAATCCCTGAACCATTACTCCAACAACCTGAAAACAGCTTTCGCATCACGCAACTACCCTCCTGACCTGGTACAGAAGCAAATAACCAGAGCCACTTCCTCATCTCCTCAAACCCAGAACCTCCCACAGAAGAACCCCAAAAGTGCCCCACTTGTGACAGGATCAGACTCTGAATGTGGGTCTCCAACAGGGATATGACTTCCTCAAATCCTGCCCTGAAATGAGATCCATCCTTCATGAAATCCTCCCCACTCCACCAAGAGTGTCTTTCCACCGTCCACCTAACCTTCGTAACCTCTTAGTTCAACCTTATGAAATCCCCAAACCACCTTCCCCACCCTCTAGCTCCTACCGTTGTAACCGCCCCCAGTGTAAAACCTGTCCCATGCACCCTCCCACCACCACCTACTCCAGTCCTGTAACCCGGAAGGTGTACACGATCAAAGGCAGAGCCACGTGTGAAAGCACCCACGTGATTTACCAACTGACCTGCCTACACTGTGAAGCTTTCTATGTGGGAATGACCAGCAACAAACTGTCCATTCGCATGATTGGACACAGGCAGACAGTGTTTGTTGGTAATGAGGATCACCCTGTGGCTAAACATGCCTTGGTGCACGGCCAGCACATCTTGGCACAGTATTACACCATCCGGGTTATCTGGTTACTTCCCACTAACACCAACCTGTCAGAACTCCAGAGATGAGAACTTGCCCATCAGCATATCCTCTCTTCTCGTTATCCGCCAGGCCTCAATCTCTGCTAATTTCGAATTTCAATTTGCCGCCGCTCATACCTCACCTGTCTTTCAACATCATCTTTGCCCCTGTACTTCCGCCTCGACTGACATCTCTGCCCAAACTCTTTGCCTTTACTGTGTGTGTGTGTGTGTGTGTGTGTGTGTGTGTGTGTGGGCGCGAGTGTGTACCTGTCCTTTTTCCCCCCTAAGGTGGGTCTTTCCACTCCCGGTATTGGAGTGACTCCTTGCCCTCTCCCTTAGGGCCCACATCCTTTCGTCTTTCCCTCTCCTTCCTTCTTTCCTGATGGGGCGGCTGTTGGTTGCGAAAGCTGTAATACCTGCCACAGGGGGTAGGTCAAAATGCACAGAGGCATAGTGTGCCAAGTCAATTCGATCACATGGGCATAGCTTTGTTTCCTGGAGAGCTACTACGAGTGGACAGTGCAAGCATAGCAGCAACTTTAAGTCATTGCAGTTGGAGTGAATGCTGTGAATATTCCAATGAAGAAGTGCCATCATGAGAAGAAAAAGAAAAAGGAGAAGCAAGAAGGGGTCACCTCGAAGGCCACTGAGGGCCTGGCTTCAAGCGACCACTTCTGCCACCATCAATAGGTGGAGAGTCATCCTCCATTTTTTCAATAGGTTCGTTGGCCACCGTGTTAAGATGGCCGGGAGGGGGAGCTTCGTCCGCCAGTGAACAGCCAGATGTTCGGCTACCAGTGGTGCGGCCAGGCAAAACGGATGACGGCCTGGGGCAGCAACCGCTGGGTGGTGCAGGAGAAGAAATGCGCCATGGTGGAGAAGGAGAACTTTGCTTCCTATGAGCCTTCTTGGAAGGTTGTTTAGTTGAAGTACTGGTCGATGGCTGGGAGTTCGGGGTACGTAGGAAGTCCTCACGGCACGGTTCCTTCTTGAAGGCCCATGCATCTGGCAGAAGCTGATGAAGGTGCTTGTGTCTTAGGGGTGACGGGAGGAAGAGGAGATGTTGACCGGGCGATCTTAGCACTGGCCGAACGAACGACCGTAGCGCTAAAGGTCAGATCGCATGTCTGTGTCGACAACTCCCTGGTAGGTTGAGGAGACGTGAGGACAGTACTGTATTTCCCCACTGGGAGCAGCATTGGCTTCCTACTAGCAAATAGCTTGTGAGCAGCCGAGGTGGACACTTTCTCTTTGACCCGAATTTCCTGTATACAGCGTTCATCCTTGTAGATGGGACAGTCGCAGGAGGATGCTGCATGGTCACCCTGACAGTTCACACAATGAGGAGATGGAGGTGGACAGTCACCCTCATGGGTGTCCCTGCCACAAGTGACGCATTTAGCTGCATCAGAACACGACTGGCGGGTGTGATTAAAATGCTGACACTGGTAGCAGCCCGTAGGTGTCGGGACATAGGGGCGAACAGAAATAACCTCATAGCCTGCTTTGATGCACGACAGCAGCTGAACACTATCAAAGGTCAAGAAAAGGGTCCGGGCCAGTACAAGGTCATTGTCGACCCTTTTCATGACCCTATGGACAGCCGTCACGCCCTGCTCAGCAATGAAAGACTGAATCTCCTCATCAGTCAATCCGTCGAGTGATCTAGTATATACCACACCACGCGAAGAATTCAAAGTGTGGTGAGCCACCATCCGGACAGGGAATGTGTACAGGAGTGTGGCCCGAAGGAGTTTTTATACCTGAAAGGCGCTCTCAGTTTCTAATTGTACAAGACTTGACAGGTCCGGCTATGGCATCTACGCCCTTCTGAACAATGAAAGGGTTGACAGATGAAAAATCTTTTCTGTCCTCAGATCTAGAAACTACGAGGAACTTTGGGGCAGGCAGTAGCATTTTTGTCACTGGGGCTGGACAAGTTTATGCTTTTGGGCAGAAGTCGCGAGAGAAGAAGAAGAGAAATCCATTGCGGATGAATCCCCCATGATTGCCAGAGTCTCAGATGGCGGGCTCCTTCCTTGTGGGGACCCTCTCAGAGGGCGCTCCCACCTTAGGTGAATGTTTACACCTCCTGAGAAATGGATGGAGGGACCAATCGGCATGGTCGGAAGGTGTCAGCTCAGGCAATCGCCTCTTCCTGGGCCTGGCCTTTATCAGGGGGTACGTGCGTGCCTTACTTGTCTACCCAGGGAGGGGAATTATGCATTACCCCATCATTGGCTATGCGTGTGAACGCGTGGGTTGGCCTCCAGGCACACACGGGGAGGAAAGAAGAATAGGAAAAAAAGGGGGAGAGAGGCAGATAAAGGACAGACTGTCTCAAACACCGAGGTGGAGACCATAGGGTGGACAAGAAGGCAAGGAGAAGAAGGCAAGGTAAAAAGTAAGGAAGACAGTGAGACAGGGAGAACAAAGAAAGGAAACAAACAAAGGAAGGAAGAAACCAGATTAAGCGAAAAACCAAAATAACCACAAATGTAAGTCATTGAACCGTCCACCTCTGGACGCAGATGCAAACAACCCCCTTGAGGGGGAGGGACTCCTTTTAGTCGCCTCTTACGACAGGCAGGAATACCTTGGGCCTATTCTTACCCCAAACCCACAGGGGGAGCACGTTAGACTAGCCACTCTAATTTAAACTCTTTAATTTTATAAAAAGTCACTGCGTACTGTAGGGCGCATACTAGTAATTATGTAAGGAAGTTTCCACTGCGCACAGATGAGATACCGACGTGCGGATAATCAACATATCACTAGTGATTCATGTTGTATTCCCAATGTAAGTCATTATAGTTATGATTAATGTTATTGTGATTTTGTTATTTGTTTAATCCATGATCCAAAAATTTCAACATTATATGTAAACTGTATTTTCAGTATTTACCTCATTTTAGGTCAGAAATAACATGGCCCATGAACCTCCTCCTTACGGTGACGAAATTGTCAAAGCATATGTCCAATGCCACCCTATCATGGTTTAAATACATTCGCTGATTTTTAATTATTTCCCTCCATCTCAATTCAGTTCAACAAAAATTATAAGAAAACATAAAATAATATAAATAATCATATTTACATACATATGTATTAAATTATTTACATTGGCAACACGTTGGCCAGAACGTTATTGGTGAGCTAATTTCTTCTTTCATTAACTCGCGATAAATAGTGAAGTTTAGCAAAAGTTAAAAAGTGATTTTTACTGCTGAGTGTGATTTTTTTTAAAAAAAAAATATTCAGATTTTCAAAGTACGACAATAATTATTGCAAAATGGCTGATACACAGCTCAGTGGAGACAACATGGCGTGTAGATACATCATCAATAATAGATCAACTCTATGCATTGTTTGAATAACAGTTACATACAAGCTAAACATTGTAGATACTCATTTGCTGTAGAGATGAGTTTAAAAATATTTCATGCATTTACTTTACTGAATTTTCAGAAAAAAGTTACTACACTTTTGCTATTGATATGGTCATGACTCGTAGTATGACAAATAGAATGGATAACATAAACAGTTCACCTACTGCAAGTTCCGTATCCAATGAAGATGCATAGAATTAAATTACGCTTGCTCAAAACACTAATGCTCAAACAAGCGAAACAGTAAATGAAATACAGAACCTAAATAATCTAACCGTAGCAACCAACAGTAACATAGAGTCACAAGATATGGAAACGGAATCAGAAGCAGTAAATTCTCACGATTCACCGGAGGCAGATAATGTTCTAACAGTAAATTTCTCACAACTTATCAATACAGTCATGCAACAATTTCAGCTGATGAATACAAGTTTAGAGAACAATGACAAATAGTTTACGGAAAAATTTCAGGAAATAAACAAAAAACTTGATACTAATGACGCTAAATTAAGCAAAATTGGTACTGACTTAAACAAAAGGATCAATGAAATGGCCACCTAGTTTTCAAAATTAACAGTTTTAGCAAAACATAATGAAACCAAAATCAATGTTCTTGAAACCAATGTCAAACAGTTAAGTTGCACGTGTGACACCATGAAGACAAAAGTAGGAATGTGCGTCACTGCTCATGATGACATCACGAAGCGTGTCACACAAGTAGAGACAGATTTAGAAACCATGACAAAGACAATTGACCAGACAATCAAATTAGAGACAGACAGATGAATTTCGAATGAATTAATGAGAGAGAGAGAGAGAGAGACAGCAGTGCTTGGATGAGGATGAATAGGTGATGATCAGGACAACACAACACCCAGTCCCTGAGCGGAGAAAATCTCTGATCCAGCTGGGGATGAAACCCGGGCCCTTAAGATTGACAGTATGTCACACTGACCACTCAGCTACCGTGGGTGGACAATGATTTAATAGAAACAAGCAGACTGCAAACTGACTTATTCAACAACCTTGGACACTGAAGCCAATAATCAGTCTACTTTATTTATTACTTTTGGCCATATAAATACATAGTATCTGATCCGTTTGGTTTGTTTACTGAATCAATGAGAAACATCACCTTAAAAAAGTAAAATAGCATCATAGTGTTCTCAGTAACTATTCCCTTTCTTTGCTCCCCTTTCATTTTTCTGTATCTTTCATTTTGCAGCCTGTCTATCCCCCCCACACATCTCCACCCTCTTCCCCCTCCCCATATATGCCTATCATGTACAATGCACTTAGCTTTCAGCTCATATTGACTCCACATGATTTTTTTCAGTAAATTGTGTCTTGCTGATTACCATATCTTCCATCGTTAAGCTCTCAGGTTTTCGAATCTCATCCAGTGCAGGCACCAAGGATCAGTCTTTCCTTCTCATCCTGTCTGGTAAGTCTCCTCTGACCTAGGGTTTTGGGCAACTTTTCCACAACTCTCTCCATTTCATAAGTCTTGCCAGTTTTCTTTCTTCAGTTCTCATTCTTTCCCTTCAAATCTTCTGCTAGAAGGAAGAGCCATTGGCTCTGAAAGCTTCCACATTTCTATATCCTTTATACATAGTTTCTGCTGTCACCAGCTTGGTGAGTAGATCATCTTATTTATCCAATTATACTGCAGCCATCTTTATGATAGTGTTGGCAACATGGCTGTGAATGAGGTCATGGTTGGTGTGAGAGTCAGTTACCATCTGATATCGGTTTACGAGTACTCAGCAAAAAGATTATGAGAATTCAATTCCATATAGTTGGAACCAAAAACAAAAAATTGGTAGTTCATACCACCACAAGACCATAAATGAAAAAGTTGTTATTAATAATCTGTGTCCCTGACATTCTATCTACAAGTAAGTTTCAATATACCATTTCACACTTAACACTTAGTCTGCTATTGACACTATTTTACTCAACTCCAGTTGGTTGTGACAATTGCAATGATGCATCAAACGGGCTACAGTACATTTTCCTACATTTTTATTACATGATACATTATTATCTTTTTTGCAGTTTTAGGAAAATGGTGGGCACTGACACTTAAGTAAAATGCTAATCCGTGTGCATGCACAGTACTGTATTGCAGGTTTTCTAATACAAACTACTCTATCAACAATATATTAGATGGAGCAAGTGCTGGACTGAGTATAATGGAGCAGCTAGATGAGGCAAGCAAATAAATCTGTAACAGTTATGCTACATACGAAGAGTTTTTGCTTGTCTTTTATTGTTAGCCAAAATTAGCAGCAATGTCTTTGTGTACATGGTAACTCCAAACTGTGACAAGCTTTGAGAGCACTTGCCTGCTAAAGGCAAAGGATTCAAGTTCGAGTCTCAGTTTTAATCTGCCAGGAAGTTTCACATCAGCACACACTCCACTGCAGAGTGAAAATTTCATTCTGTAAACATCCCCCACTCTGTGACAAGCCATGTCTTTGCTATATCCTTTCTTCCAGGAGTGCTAGTTCTGCAGCATTGCAGGACAGCTTCTGTGAAGTTCGGATGGTAGGAGATGAGGTACTGGAGGAAGTAAAGCTGTGAGGATGGGTCATGAGTCATGCTTAGGTAGCTCATCTGGTAGAGCACTTTCCCACAAAAGGCAAAGGTACTGAGATAGAGTCTCAGTACAGCACACAGTTTTAATCTGCCAGAAAGTTTTGTATCAGCGCACACTTTGCTGCAGAGTGAAAATTTCATTCTGGAAGCTTTGAGAGGTTGTGTGTTTGGGTGGGAAGGAGTGTTTTATGACTGTGGAACATGTATTATGATTAGTTGGGTTTATTAGCACAGAATAGAACTACTGAAGCTAATAAGTTATTGGAGGTAATTTGCCATACTTTTTGTGGATTTTAGAAGCAGAGTGTTCATGACTTTGCAATACAAATATTCAGAATGAATCTCTGAGATTGTATTATTAAGGTGACTTGAAGTTCCCTTGATCCCATTCAGTAGCGGCTGGTCTCACCGTAGCGGCAGTGGCAGCACCAGCAGACCTCTTCTGTGGCTGTGTGTTGGTTGGCCAAATATTTGACAAGTCTCCTTACACATCGGTGTAGCAGCTGTGAACTGAAGTTCATCTGTGAGGAGAGATTGTGTTGATTGATCTGATTTCTCAGTGTGAGAGAAACCTCAAATTGCCAAATTTTTCTATACATGCTTAATTTTAATGGCTGTGTTCTGGATCTTCCAAGCTCTGACTGACAAAAATGCTCCTCAGAGAGCACAATTCCCCTTCCCTGGGCTATGTTTTACTCGGGTAACCAGTGCTTCCCTTTCTGCTATACTCCTCAGAAAAAGTTGTGCCTCGCTATTTCTATCTCTATCCCCCATCAATGAGGCAGCTTCCTTTTGGCTCTGTTGGGCTCTCTGTCACTCTGAAAAACATCAAGATGAACCACTGTCCATAGGTCTTAAATCCTTAAACAAAGTTTTTGTAAGAGTTATGTGTTTGGTGGCATCTCAAAAATTTCAAAGGCCTAGCTGGGAGTTCGGCTGTAAGATAGCAATCTCTGGCACGCATCCCAAAGCCAAATTTTCTGCATTTGGCAGTCAATAGCATCTTTCACTAACATTACTCCTCACTCCAACTCGTAAAACATTTGTGTGAGCGAACACTACAGAATGTCTCGACTGTTGTCCAATTGCACAGTGGTGCCGTTAGGGATCATAAAGAAATTTACTGGGCCAGCCTGCCACAGTGAATGTTTCCCCTCACTGCTGCTTTTCAGACGAGCTCAGCCGGGTCCCCGACTGTTCAAGTGCTCAGCTCAGTCTGTGTCACTGAGTGTGCTTCCAAACATCCCCTTATTCCCAGCTAACGTACAAATCTGTTTTAAATTACTCTCTAAACTGACAATCACTCACACATTTAATATCAATACCATGCTTCATTCATAATTAATTGTGCAGCTCAAGGTAGGCCTCTACTATGAACTCACAAGAATTTGTGTATGTTGTATGACAGTGTTGAAATATTGTCCTGTGACAGTTATTATAGCTTCATACTTAGGTCTACATCATTTTATGGCCACAGAAAGAAAGTTCCTGTTTCAATTGAAATTTAAGCTTGGAATGTGAAATATTTTAAAATGTTGTGTAAATGCCCCATTCCATCACATTAGTTAGTGTAGGTGGTCAGAGTTTGGAAGAGTCCATTCAGGATGGCAGACAGCTGGTCATACATCATACCCTCATAGAGTACCATGCATGAATAGAGTGTAAGAAGATTTGCTAGCTGATTCTCAAGGGAATGAAATATATGGTGAGAACCTGGGATCAGGATGACATACAAATGCACTAGCATATGGTTTAAGTCAAGTGATAGCATACTGTTATGGGAAGCAAAAACAAAATTTTGACCACGATATTCCTCATGTCAGGCTATGACAAAGTGGGCAAAGTTCTGTTGAAAGATGTAGCCAATTTTCAAAAAGCCTGTAAATGTTGGTAAGTGAAGTATTCATTTGTTAGCAAGCAATTTAATCAAATACATTGGCAGTGTAAGAAAAAACTTTGGTTCTGCGATTAGACATGTCTGTTATCCAGCCTGGCAGCCAAATTCTGAGCCCTGTAAGAAACCACGTGTGATTTTCAGATCTTGATGAAACATTGTGGGTGAAGCTCTCTGTACTGTGCTATGTGGGTAAGGTTCAATAAGGGTGCAACCAGCCCTTGTAAGGCCAACTGAGGAGCTACTCGACTGGGAAGTAGCATCGCCACTGCCAAAAAATTGACAACGGCCGGGACAGAGGTGTGCTGACCCCGTGCCCCTCCAGTGAATTTTGTTAGCTGAGGATGACACAGTTGTAAGTCAGTACCATCACTGTTTAGACGTCCAAGGCCTGTTCACATAAATTTTTTTTTTAGGTTCAAGTCATCGCTCAAATGTACTGATTGTTATTTAGAAATTTTTTTTATGGAAGAGTAAAATATATGATTATTAAGCTGTCGTTATAAAAGTGTGCTTGTAGCCCATCATATGTACAAAGACTCTCTCAAAGGAGGAGGCTAAAAGACTGATAGTATTCACAGGTTCCTAATATATCTAAACTCCACCTAATGCTCACTATTATTGTATCATTCAGCTTTTCTGTAAATTCACAATGGGGCACTGACTGACTTGTAAATAAAGTTCAAATTTCATAATGACAAAAATAAATATAGATCAACCCAGCGCACAATCTTTTTTAAATCTCGTCTTCACCAAGAAACAAGTAAAGCTGAGTTACATACAGGTTCCACATGTCACCTGTGAAAGATGAGGAGAACAACTAGTTATGTCTTTAGATTTTTCTGTTTTCTTCGTAGATTAATTCTTAAATTCCATTAGTTTTCTTCTATTTAAGAGGTACAGTCTCACATTTTTGTAAAGTCATCATTTGCAAAGTCATCATTTCTCTTGAACGACTAACTACACTGCTCGATTAGGCATGTGGACCGTCAATGTAGAGGCTGGCTGTCCGGCCTCGCCCATTCCTCTGTGAGTCACTCCTCCGACGGCATCTGAGCAAGCACACAGGAGGAGAGGTTTACCACTTATTGGGACCACTAGTGTTGGACACATTAGGGAGATCCTTAGGGAAATATTGTTCAGAGCCAGAAAGATAGCCAATATGCACTCGGTATGTCTGTCAGGGAGTGTCATACGAGATGTGGTGGCTTTGCCTGTGGCTATCGAGCTTGCAGGGTGCAGTCATCTGCAAGGAGTGGCATAAGTTCCGACAATGCCTTTTGTGAGGGTTCCGAGGTCATCCTCAGTTCGTACAGATGACTGGTGTAGGTGGTGGAGGCTGCTAGCCTCACATATGGAGTGCAAGCACGGCTCATGATGTGCAGTATAGTTTCCAGAGTTGACTGGGGTCCTACGGTCTGGAGCCGAGTGGACAATCTCTGCCAGAGGCTTTGTTGAATCTGACAGTCTTGGCTGGACCTGCATTATTGGATGGATAATTGTAGGACTCTCCTTGACAGGTCAGGGTACACTACACAAAGGGAGCAGCTACTAAGTTAGGTAAGTACTTGCGGGGTGCTAATGGTGGTTTTTAGGCTAGATGGTAGTCTGAGATACTCTGATGAACACTCATCGGTTGACATGCAGATAACAAAATCAGACTGCATTCAGAGTGAAAACACTTTGACAAATTATATTAGTTAATTGTTGAAGTATTTGCAACAAAATTCCCAAATTTATTTATTTATGGCTTATTTAGCCTGACTAGATTAGATGCTTAAGGCCCTAACTTATGTATGACCAGGAACAACACATACAAACAATATTACACAATAATAATAATTTGCATTATTAATGAAAAATAATAACTGATAATAATAACAGTAACATTAATAATGATGATAAAATAATGTATTATAACAATAAGCTAAGACACAACAAACTCAATGCTAATAATTTGGATTATTAATAAAAAGTAACCCCCCACCCCCCCCACCCCCATGGACCTTGCCGTTGGTGGGGAGGCTTGCGTGCCTCAGCAATACAGATAGCCGTACCGTAGGTGCAACCACAACAGAGGGGTATCTGTTGAGAGGCCCGACGAATGTGTGGTTCCTGAAGAGGGGCAGCAGCCTTTTCAGTAGTTGCAGGGGCAACTGATATGGCCCTGCTGTGCTGGTACTGTGAACGGTTGAAAGCAAGGGGAAACTACAGCCGTAAATTTTCCTGAGGGCATGCAGCTTTACCATATGGTTAAATGATGATAGTGTCCTCTTGGTTAAAATATTCCGGAGGAAAATAGTCCCCCATCGGATCTCCGGGCGGGGACTACTCAAGAGGACATCGTTATAAGGAGAAAGAAAACTGGCATTCTACGGATTGGAGCGTGGAATGTCAGATCCCTTAACTGGGCAGGTATGTTAGAAAATTTAAAAAGAGAAATGGATAGGTTAAAGTTAGATACAGTGGGAATTAGTGAAGTTCAGTGGCAAGAGGAATAAGACTTTTGGTCAGGTGACTACAGGGTTATAAACACAAAATCAAATAGGGGTAATGCAGGAGTAGGTTTAATAATAAATAAAAAATAGGAGTGCGGGTAAGCTACTACAAACAGCATAGTGATCACATTATTGTGGCCAAGATAGACACGAAGCCCACACCTACTACAGTAGTACAAGTTTATATGCCAACTAGCTCTGCCTATGATGAAGAAATTGAAGAAATGTATGATGAAGTAAAAGAAATTATTCAGGTAGTGAAGGGAGACGAAAATTTAATAGTCATGTGTGACTGGAATTCAAGAGTAGGAAAAGGGAGGGAAGGAAACATAGTAGGTGAATATGGATTGGGGCTAAGAAATGAAAGAGGAAGCTGCCTGGTAGACTTTTGCGCAGAGTATAACTTAATCATAGCTAACACTTGGTTCAAGAATCATAAAAGATGGTTGTATACATGGAAGAAGCCTGGAGATACTGACAGGTTTCAGATAGATTATATAATGGTAAGACAGAGATTTAGGAACCAGGTTTTAAATTGTAAGACATTTCCAGGGGCAGATGTGGACTTTGACCACAATCTATTAGTTATGAACTGTAAATTAAAACTGAAGACACTGCAAAAAGGTAGGAATTTAAGGAGATGGGACCTGGATAAACTGATTGTACAACCTCTGGTTTAGAGTTTTAGGGAGAGCATAAGGGAACAATTGTCACAAATGGGGGAAAGAAATACAGTAGAAGAAGAATGGGTAGCTTTGAGGGATGAAGTAGTGAAGGCAGCAGAGGATCGAGAAGGTAAAAAGACGAGGGCTGCTAGAAATCCTTGGGTAACAGAAGAAATATTTAACTTAATTGATGAAATGAGAACATACAAAAATGCAGTAAATGAAGCAGGCAAACATGAATACAAACGTCTCAAAAATGAGATCGACAGGAAGTGCAAAATGGCTAAGCATGGATGGCTAGAGGACAAATGTAAGGATGTAGAGGCACATATCACCATGGGTAAGATAGATACTGCCTACAGGAAAATTAAAGAGACCTTTGGAGAAAAGAGAACCACTTGTGTGAATATCAAGAGCTCAGATGGAAACCCAGTTTTAAGCAAAGAAGGGAAAGCAGAAAGGTAGAAGGAGTATATGGTGGGTCTACTTGAGGACAATTTTATGGAAATGGAAGAGGATGTAGGTGAAGATGAAATGAGAGATATGATACTGCGTGAAGAGTTTGACAGAGCAGTGAAGGACCTGAGTCGAAACAAGGCCCCCGGAGTAGACAACATTCCATTAGAACTACTGACAGCCTTGGGAGAGCCAGTCCTGACAAGACTCTACCATCTGGTGAGCAAGATGTACGAGACAGGCAAAATACCCTCAGACTTCAAGAAGAATATAATAATTCCAATCCTAAAGAAAGCAGGTGTTAACAGATGTGAAAATTACCAAACTATCAGTTTAATAAGTCACTGCAGAAAAATACTAACGCGAATTCTTTACAGACGAATGGAAAAACTAGTAGAAGCTGACCTTGGAGAAGATCAGTTTGGATTCCATAGAAATATTGGAACACGTGAGGCAATACTGACCCTACGACTTATCTTAAAAGCTAGATTAAGGAAGGGCAAACCTACGTTTCTAGCATTTGTGGACTTAGAGAAAGCTTTTGACAATGTTGAGTGGAATACTCTTTCAAATCCTGAAGGTGGCAGGGGTAAAATACAGGGAGCGAAAGGCTATTCACAATTTGTACAGAAACCAGATGGCAGTTATAAGAGTTGAGGGACATGAAAGGGAAGCAGTGGTTGGGAAGGGAGTGAGACAGGGTTGTACCCTCTCTTCTATGTTATTCAGTCTGTATATTGAGCAAGCAGTAAAGGAAACAAAAGAAAAGTTCGGAGTAGGAATTAAAATCCATGGAGAAGAAATAAAAACTTTGAGGTTCACCGATGACATTTTAATTCTGTCAGAAACAGCAAAGAACTTGGAAGAGCAGTTGAATGGAATGGATAGTGTCTTGAAGAGAGGATATAAGATGAACATCACCAAAAGCAAAATGAGGATAATGGAATGTAGTTGAATTAAGTCGGGTGATGCTGAGTGAATTAGATTAGGAAATGAGCCACTCAAAGTAGTAAAGGAGTTTTGCTATTTGGGGAGCAAAATAACTGATGATGGTCGAAGTAGAGAGGATATAACATGTAGACTGGCGATGGGAAGGAAAGCGTTTCTATAGAAGAGAAATTTGTTAACATCGAGTATAGATTTAAGTGTCAGGAAGTCATTTCTGAAAGTATTTGTATGGAGTGTAGCCATGTATGGAAGTGAAACATGGATGATAACTAGTTTGGACAAGAAGAGAATAGAAGCTTTCGAAATGTGGTGCTACAGAAGAATGCTGAAGATTAGATGTGTAGATCACATAACTAATGAGGAGGTATTGAATAGGATTGGGGAGAAGAGAAGTTTGTGGCACAACTTGACTAGAAGAAGGGATCGGTTGGTAGGACATGTTCTGAGACATCAAGGGATCACCAATTTAGTATTGGAGGGCACCGTGGAGGGTAAAAATCGTAGAGGGAGACCAAGAGATGAATACACTAAGCAGATTCAGAAGGATGTAAGTTGCAGTAGGTACTGGGAGATGAAGAAGCTTGCACAGGATAGAGTAGCATGGAGAGCTGCATCAAACCAGTCTCAGGACTGAAGACGACATCAACAACAATAAAAAGTAATAATAATAATAATAATAATAAACCCCTTGGAGGCCCGGGATAAGAATAGGCCTCCGGTATGTTCTGCCAGTCGTAAAAGATGACAAAAAGAACAAACCACTAATAGGGCTAACCCCCCTTTTAGTGTGATTACTTGGTTCAGGACAGAACTAAAGAAGCCTTGGACAAGCGCCGTCATGGTCGGGGACGACGCTTGAACCATATGCCCGCCCACAATGGTAACGACACTGCTAGCCAACTGGAAAATGATTTAAATCCAAATAGAGGTGTTTTGCAGGATATGCTTCCTGCAACCACCCTAGACAGAAAATAAAGACAGAGGATGAGATGGTCAGATGAAGTTAATCGACACCTCATGTTCTGTTATTACCAAGCAACAAACCTAGGAACCAACACAACTGGATACAGACCACAAGTATACACAACATTTGTTACCAGATACCCAGAATTAAATTTTTTTAACATAACAATGACTAGCTGATCAGATCCTTGTAATAATCAAAAATAAGAGGCTACCCCAGTCAGAATTAGGAAACATCAAACAACAAGTACAACAAATATTGGAACAAAATAATGCTCAATCAGAAGAAGAAGAAAATACAGTAATGGACTCAAACATCCCAGAGCAAACAAACAAAGAACAACACGCATCAATTAAACAATCAGAGGAAAACGAAATCTTAAGACAGCCACCAGAACAAGCACAAATAGAACACAAAGTAACACACATGTTAGATATAGAAGAAAAATTTCAGCTGACATATAGAATACAAACACACAAATACAGACATTAGACCATTCTTGCATAGACCACCAAACAACCCACAAGTCAAACCAACAATAACAACTATCAACACAATCATACACAACAAAATAGATAAAAATACAACTATGGAAGAGTTACAACTACTGGTTTATATAGGAGCACTCACTACACTAAATATTCACACTAGGCAGACATCAGAACCAAGAAACCCACAAAACCAGCATGGAAACACAGACTACAGATCAGAATAGAAAAACTGAAAAAAGACATCGGACAGCTAACACAATTAATAAGAAATAAAATATCAGACAAAAAACGAAAAAGTTTAGGTAGAATCTCACAACAAGAAGCGATAGAGCAATTAGATCAAAGGAAGCAGAAATTACAAGCATTGGTCAAACAACTTAGAAGATACAAAAAGAGTGAAAATAGAATGAAACAAAACCAAACATTCAACACAAACCAAAAGAAATTTTACCAGATAATAGATAACACACAAATTAAAATAGACAATCCACCAAACATAACAGACACAGAACACTTCTGGAGTAAAATATGGTCAAACCCGCTACAACATAACAGACATGCACGGTGGATACAAGCAGAAACAGACACATACAAGGTGATGCCTGAAGTGATAATTTTGCAACATGAAGTCACCCGAGCAATTAATTCTATGCACAACTGGAAAGCCCTTGGAAAAGATAAAATAGCAGATTTCTGGCTGAAGAAGTCCACCTCAACACATTCACATCTAACTAAATTATTTAACAATTACATTGCAGACCCATACACTGTCCCTGATACACTTACACAAGGAATAACTTATCTGAAAGCTAAAGATAAAGCACACACAGCAAACCCAGTGAATTATTGCCCCATAACAGGCCTACCAATATGCAAAATATTAACTTCAGTCATTACACAGAAATTAATGACACATACAACACAGAACAAAATTATAAATGAAGAACAAAAAGGCTGCTGCAAAGGAGCATGAGGTTGTAAAGAGCAACTGATAATAGATGCAGAGGTGACATATCAAGCTAAAACCAAACAAAGGTCACTACACTACGCGTACATTGATTACCAAAAAGCTTTTGATAGTGTACCCCACTCATGGTTACTTCAAGTATTGGAAATATACAAAGTAGATCCTAAATTGATACAGTTCCTAAACATAGTAATGAAAAACTGGAAAACCACACTTAATATCCAAACAAATTCAAATAATATCACATCACAACCAATACATATTAAGCGTGGAGTATACCAAGGAGACTCATTAAGCCCTTTCTCTACATCTACATCTACATCTACATCTACATCCATACTCCGCAAGCCACCTGACGGTGTGTGGCGGAGGGTACCTTCAGTACCTCTATCGGTTCTCCCTTCTATTCCAGTCTCGTATTGTTCGTGGAAAGAAGGATTGTCGGTATGCCTCTGTGTGGGCTTTAATCTCTCTGATTTTATCCTCATGGTCTCTTCGCGAGATATACGTAGGAGGGAGCAATATACTGCTTGACTCTTCGGTGAAGGTATGTTCTCGAAACTTTGACAAAAGCCCGTACCGAGCTACTGAGCGTCTCTCCTGCAGAGTCTTCCACTGGAGTTTATCTATCATCTCCGTAACGCTTTCGCGATTACTAAATGATCCTGTAACGAAGCGCGCTGCTCTCCGTTGGATCTTCTCTATGTCTTGTATCAACCCTATCTGGTACGGATCCCACACTGCTGAGCAGTATTCAAGCAGTGGGCGAACAAGCGTACTGTAACCTACTTCTTTTGTTTTCGGATTGCATTTCCTTAGGATTCTTCCAATGAATCTCAGTCTGGCATCTGCTTTACCGACAATCAACATTATATGATCATTCCATTTTAAATCACTCCTAATGCGTACTCCCAGATAATTTATGGTATTAACTGCTTCCAGTTGCTGACCTGCTATTTTGTAGCTAAATGATAAAGGATCTATCTTTCTGTGTATTCGCAGCACATTACACTTGTCTACATTGAGATTCAGTTGCCATTCCCTGCACCATGCGTCAATTCGCTGCAGATCCTCCTGCATTTCAGTACAATTTTCCATTGTTACAACCTCTCGATACACCACAGCATCATCTGCAAAAAGCCTCAGTGAACTTCCGATGTCATCCACCAGGTCATTTATGTATATTGTGAATAGCAACAGTCCTATGACACTCCCCTGCGGCACACCTGAAATTACTCTTACTTCGGAAGACTTCTCTCCATTGAGAATAACATGCTGCGTTCTGTTATCTAGGAACTCCTCAATCCAATCACACAATTGGTCTGATAGTCCATATGCTCTTACTTTGTTCAATAAACGACTGTGGGGAACTGTATCGAACGCCTTGCGGAAGTCAAGAAACACGGCATCTACCTGTGAACCCGTGTCTATGGCCCTCTGAGTCTCGTGGACGAATAGCGCGAGCTGGGTTTCACATGACCGTCTTTTTCGAAACCCATGCTGATTCCTACAGAGTAGATTTCTAGTCTCCAGAAAAGTCATTATACTCGAACACAACACGTGTTCCAAAATTCTACAACTGATCGACGTTAGAGATATAGGTCTATAGTTCTGCACATCTGTTCGACGTCCCTTCTTGAAAACGGGGATGACCTGTGCCCTTTTCCAATCCTTTGGAACGCTACGCTCTTCTAGAGACCTACGGTACACCGCTGCAATAAGGGGGGCAAGTTCCTTCGCGTACTCTGTGTAAAACTGAACTGGTATCCCATCAGGTCCAGAGGCCTTTCCTCTTTTGAGCGATTTTAATTGTTTCTCTATCCCTCTGTCGTCTATTTCGATATCTACCATTTTGTCATCTGTGCGACAATCTAGAGAAGGAACTACAGTGCAATCTTCCTCTGTGAAACAACTTTGGAAAAAGACATTTAGTATTTCGGCCTTTAGTCTGTCATCCTCTGTTTCAGTACCATTTTGGTCACAGAGTGTCTGGACATTTTGTTTTGATCCACCTACCGCTTTGACATAAGACCAAAATTTCTTAGGATTTTCTGCCAAGTCAGTACATAGAACTTTACTTTCGAATTCATTGAACGCCTCTCGCATAGCTCTCTTCACACTACATTTCGCTTCGCGTAATATTTGTTTGTCTGCAAGGCTTTGGCTATGTTTATGTTTGCTGTGAAGTTCCCTTTGCTTCCGCAGCAGTTTTCTAACTCGGTTGTTGAACCACGGTGGCTCTTTTCCATCTCTTACGATCTTGCTTGGCACATACTCATCTAACGCATATTGTACGATGGTTTTGAACTTTGTCCACTGATCCTCAACACTATCAGTACTTGAGACAAAACTTTTGTGTTGAGCCAACAGGTACTCTGAAATCTGCTTTTTGTCACTTTTTCTAAACAGAAAAATCTTCCTACCCTTTTTAATATTCCTATTTACGGCTGAAATCATCGTTCTGCCTTGCTCTGAACCCACTATCCAACATGCTAAATGATACAAATTATGGATAGAATATTACTGGAACATACCCACACAAAATAACACATTTGCTATACATGGATGATGTAAAACTACTCGCAGCAACAAATCAACAACTCAAGCAATTACTAAAGATAACAGAGATAACAGAAGTGTTCAGCAATGATATAAATATGGCTTTTGGAACGGACAAATCTAAGAAAAATAGCATAGTCAAGGGAAAACACACTAAACAAGAAGATTACCTGTTGGATAACCACAGCGGCTGCATAGAAGCAATGGAAAAAACAGATGCCTATAAATATCTAGGATACAGACAAAAAATAGGAATAGATAATACAAATATTAAAGAAGGCCTAAAAGAAAATTATACACAAAGACTAACAAAAATGCTGAAAAAAAATTGACAGCAAGCAACAAGACAAAAGCTATAAATACTTATGCTATACCAATATTGACCGATTCATTTGGAGTAGTGAAATGGAGTAACACAGACTTAGAAGCACTCAATACACTTACACAATCACAATGCCACAAATATAGAATATATCACATACATTCAGCAACAGAAGATTCACATTAAGCAGAAAGGAAGGAGGAAGGGGATTTACTGACATAAAAGAACCTACATTATGGACAGGTAGACAATTTAAGGAAATTCTTTATAGAACAAGCAGAAACTAGCAAAATACACAAAGCAATCACTCATATAAATACATCGGCTACACCATTGCAGTTTCATAACCACTTCTACAACCCTTTAGATCACATAACATCAACAGATACAAGGAAAGTAAATTGGAAACACTACATGGCAAGCACCCGTATCATCTGACACAGCCACACATCGATCAAGATTCATCCAACACATGGCTAAGAATAGGCAATATATATAGAGAGATGGAAGGATTCATGATTGCAATACAGGATCAAACAATAAACACCAGATATTACAGCAAGCAAATTATTAAAGATCCCAATACCACAACAGATAAATGCAGACTTTGTACACAACAAATAGAAACAGTAGATCACATCACAAGTGGATGTACAATACTAGCAAATACAGAATACAGCAGAAGACATGACAATGTAGCAAAAATAATACATCAACAACTTGCCATACAACATACACTTTACTGGAACAGAACCATTATAAAAGATAAAACAACACCACATAACAAACCTGACATCATACTCATCAATAAAGGAAGAAATTAACACAACTAATCGAAATATCCATACCCAATACAACAAATACACAGAAGATAACAGGAAAAAAAATTGAAAAATACATCCAACTGGCTGAGGAAGTCAAGGACATATGGCATCAGGATAAAGTTGACATTATACTGTCAACTACAGGAGTCATACTACACAATATCCACCAGTACATCAACGCAATACAGCTACATCCAAACGTATATATACAACTACAGAAATCTGTAATTACTGATACATGTTCAATTACCCAAAAGTTCCTAAATACAATGTAACATATGCCGTGCAGTTAAAAGGAAGTCACAGTTGATCAAGGTCCGTGTCACTTTCCATTTTTAACCAGACGTAACGTCTGAGAAAGGAAAAAAGTAATAATAAAGTTATAGTAATAAGAACAATAAAATAACAGAGGCATTATGAATGATATTGATTAGTTTGAAGCCTTCCTTGGTATTAGAAGAAGTGGAAGAAATAATGGAGGAGGAAAGGGTTGAAATTAAAGTGACAATGGCTTGTAGGAAAGAAGGTAATATCAACAGAGAACTCTGTAAACAAGAGGAGGGAAAAGTAGAGGGGGAGGGAGGGTTGACGACAGTGAGTTGCAAGAAGAGATACTTCACTGTTGTGATAGAAAGTGAGTCATTAGCTCTCTTCTGAAGTTTGAAATGATTTTATTTCTCTAATCTTTTGAGAAAGATTGTTCCAAAGTCAGGATCCTCATACAGAAAATGATTTACAGAAAATGGCAGTGCTGTGTTGTGACGCAGAGAGGAGTTTACTTTATTGAGAATGAGTATATCTGCTGTGCTATTCAGACAGCAGTGTAAGACTCGAAGATAAATAGGCAGGAGTGCAATGATTGAGAAGATGATGCAGCAAACCGTGTGGAGTGGCCACACAGTTTGAGGCACCGTGGCATGGTTTGCATGGCCCCTCCCACTGGAGGTTTGAGTCCTCCCTTGGGCATGGGTGTGTGTATTATTAGTTTAAGTAGTGTGTAAGTCTAAGGACTGATGACTCACAGGTTTGGTCCCTTAGGAATTCCCACACATTTGAACATCTGAACGATGCAGCAAACACAATGTATGTCTATCAGCACATAGGCATGACAATTGTTCATAGGAGTGATATGGTAGAAATAGTGTAAGTCACAAATGTATCGCAGAAGCATTTTTTGTCAGTTCCAACTGACATGAGCTCTCACACGAAAATCCTCAGAGAATAGGATCACCGTAAACAACAAGGGGAGTATTAGTGATTCTACAAGTTTCTTTTTAAGTTTGAGAGGAAATACCTTTTTATATTTCTGTAGTGAATGAAGTGTTCTGCATCCATAGTGATAAGGCAAGTAGGTCAGCATTTACTTTCTGGATGGCTGGGCGAAGATTTGTTCAGCTTGCACTTACGTATGACTGCAGGTCATCAGCATATAAATCATATTCACAGTGGGAGACAATACTCGACACATCATTAATATATAACGAGGAAAGTAATGGGCTCAATACAGATCCTTGTGGGTCCCTTGATACTAAGCTCTTTCTCTGTGACTTCTCTGCTTCAATCGTTACACATTACTGATGGCATGTAAGATATGAGTGGAACCACTGTACAGCATGATGTGTACATTATGAAACCGATTCTAAAAAGTACTGGATGGATCATTTCTAGTCTGCACATGCCTTATATGTGAAACCAGAAGCCTTAGAATTATCCAGTGAAGAAGAATTTTTAAAATGGAAAAAAGAAATGGAATGTGTAGCACATTCCAAATTCATGAACAGTTGTGGCACTAAATTTTAGAA